>NC_087176.1:4367500-4375000 GCF_035594125.1 Scylla paramamosain
AGAGTGTTTACTGTATGTGACCATTTATTTTTAGTGATGTATAAACAATTTTGAAAGCGTAGGTGTGTGTGTGTGTGTGTGTGTGTGTGTGTGTGTGTTACCCAGTGATGTATTACTAAAGAAATATATGTAGGCAGTATTTCTCGTATGTAACTCTTTTTAGGAATCCGTAATACATTTTTCAGAGTTTAAAGATAATAAAAAAAAATATGTAGATGTAATTATTGAAAGTATTTTTTTATTTTAATAAGAAATAATAGATTATAAAGGAAGGCAAAACGAAAAGTCTAAATTCCCACACACACACACACACACACACACACACACACACACACACACACACTATCTAAATAATGCACGTGCCATCATGAAAAACAGCCCACCTCTTTCCTAATGCGCCTCTCACAACACCTCTCCTTCTTGCAACACTCACCACAATTTTCTGGCTTTCTTAAATAGCATCATTTCGCTTCTTTTCACCAGACTCGCCCTGTTCCTCCCTCCTCTCACTTTATTACTCATACTATCACTCCTCTCACTCCCTCTCTCCTAGCTGTTTCTTTTCCACTCCTCTCTATTCTACTCCCACACTCCTTATCAGTCTCTCTACTAATCTATTCTACTCTCTATTCTATTCTATTCTGCTCACTCTCCTTATCAATCTCACTACCTCTCCTCTCACACAACCTGATTCCTCCTCTTCACTCTTACTCTCCCAAGCATGTACCGTTTACTCTCCCTCTCTCTTTCTCTCTTGCACTCTACGTATCACTCTCTCACTCACTCAGCCACTCACTCAACCAAAACAGAACCTCATATCGCAGACACTTACACCACCACATCTTCCTTTTACTCTCTATACCCTCTCTCTCTCTCTCCCTAAGACCACGCTAATGCTGCCCCTCCTCTGAAAGACTCACGCTGTTTGTCAAAGATTCTCAGCCTCACACGGGAGTCTCGCAAACCGGCTTAAAGAAGAGTGAAGCTTCGCCCGCAGGGATTACCGCGGCCCAGGCTGGCTTAGAACACCTGAAGGCCGCGGGTTTGTTGTGGCTGCAAGCTTCACACATTAACTGGTGTTTCCTACTGACGGGAGGACGACGCTAAATGGGACCCTAGTGGTGTTTTGTGTGTGTGTGTGTGTGTGTGTGTGTGTGTGTGTGTGTGTGTGTGTGTGTGTGTGTGTGTGTGTGTGTGTGTGTGTGTGTGGATGTTTTTATCTTTGGTTTGGTTTATTTGTTTATTTTTTTCGTGTGTGGGTTATTGGTTTGTTTTATTATTTTTTGTTGTTTTAATGGGTAATTGTTTGGTTTAAGTAGATTTTTGAGTGTTTTTTTTTTTTTGAGGTTGTTTTAGCTGCTTGTATGGTTGTTGTTGTTGTTGTTGTCTTAGTGGGTTTTGTCTTGTTTCATTGTGTTTTGGTGTTTTCTATTTATTTATGTATATTTTGGTGTGTTTTTTTCGGTTATTTTACTTTTCTTGACTGTTTTTTTGTGTTTTTCTATTGTTTTACTGTGTTTTTATCGTTGTTTTATTGTTTTGTGGGTTTGTTTTATTGTTTTAATGGGTTTTGGTTGTTTTATAATGTGTTTTGGGCTGTTTTTGTGGGTTTACGAGTTGTTTCACTAGATTTTTGTGGGCTTTTTGTGTTTTTTTTTTTTTGGGGTCTTGGAAGGTTGCAGTAGGTTTTCCGGATTGGTTTCACTGGGTTTTCTAATTTCCTGCGTTGTTGTGAGGATTCCGTGGACTTCTGATGATTTTCACTTGCTTTTCGTGTGTTTTCGTGCTTTTTATGACTCGAATTATTAGCTTTTCCTGAACGTTTTTTTTTTTATAAGTTTTCTTGCAGTAGTAGAAATAAAAACAGAATAACAACTATATGAAGAAGAGAAGACGAGACCACCACCACCACCACCACAACAACAACAACAACAACAGGTGCACAAAAACAGATGCACACACGTCACTAAACACGCCTCCAGGTTTTCCCCGACGAGCGAATGGCGGAAAAAAAATGAAGTAGGCCTCCTCTTTTCTCAGCACTGGTAAAAAAGACAAAAAAATAAATAAATAAATGCGTAGGCCTAAGAGAACACAGGCCCGGAAGACAACACTGAAAACTTGAGCCTAAATTGACGTTTGCATTATGTAGGAGAGAGAGAGAGAGAGAGAGAGAGAGAGAGAGAGAGAGAGAGAGAGAGAGAGAGAGAGAGAGAGAGAGAGAGAGAGAGAGAGAGAGAGAGAGAGAGAGAGAGAGAGAGACTCGTGAATAGATAGATAGATAGATATATAGATAGATAAATAAACAGATAGACAAATAAACAAATAAAGAGGTAAATGGATAGATTGATAGATAAACAGATAGATAAATAAATATAGATAAATAATAAGATAAAATATGAAGATAGTGATAGAGATACACAGGCAGACAGACAGACTTGCAGACAGAGAGACGGACGAACAGGGAGACAGACAGAAAGTGATAAAAACAGACATACAAATACAATCAAATAAACTTGATAGAAAAATGGACAAAGAAGACAGACAGACAAACAGACGCACAAACAGACAGACAGACAGACAAACAGGCGGACAGACAGACACGGGACACTGATGGAGAGGAAAGAGAAGCAGAGAGGAAAGGATGCAGGAAAATGAAGAGGAAATGGGAGAAGGGAAGGGAAAGGATGAGGAGGAAGAGAAGGAGGAAGAGGGGAAAGCATTGTTCAGAAAGAGGAAGAGGGGGAGAGGGGAAAAAGGGGAAGGAAAAGGTGAAGATGCGGAGAAAGAGAGAGAAATAGGGAGAAGTAATGAAATAAAATGGAGGGAGAGGGAGAGGAAAGGTAGGAAGAGGAGGGGAGATGGAAGAAATATAGAAACGGAGAAAGACTTTACTTTCTCTTTTCTATTGAGAGAGAGAGAGAGAGAGAGAGAGAGAGAGAGAGAGAGAGAGAGAGAGAGAGAGAGAGAGAGAGAGAGAGAGAGAGAGAGAGAGAGAGAGAGAGAGAGAGAGAGAGAGTGTGTGAGATAGGAATTCGTGTGTGTGTGTGTCTGTGTGTGTCTGTGTGTGTGTGTGTGTGTGTGTGTGTGTGTGTGTGTGTGTGTGTCTGTATCCATGTATGCATATGCGATGACCTGCCTCATGCTGGTATTCATATTTATACATGCAAATGAAGGTTTTGAGGTGAATTTAGTGAAAAGAGAATATTTGTTACCCATTTACACAACCCTACAGGAAAAAAATCTTAAAATAACAAAAAAAAGTATCCGAACTTTTCCTAACCTAACAAAAAATAAGAAAGCAAAGAGAAGGAAAGAAAAAAAAAACAGAATAAGAAAGTCTAGGAATAATCATCTTTTTTCCCACTTTCCTATTCATTATTATCATTATTATTTTTATTATTATTATCATCATTATTTTCATCATTATTATTTTCTCCTCTTCCTCCTTCTCCACCTTTTTTTCTTCTTTTCTTCTTAGTCGCCTCTTTCCCCATTTTCTTTTCATCTTACTATAATTTCATCCTCCTCCACTTCATTATTTTCTCCTCTTTCTCATCCTCCTTCTCCAGTCTCTCTCTCTTAATTTTTTTCCTCCTTATCTTCCTCCTCCTCCTCGTCTTCCACCATGTCCTTGTCCTTGTCCTCATTTTCCTGCCCCTCCTCCTCCTCCTCCACCTCTTCCTCCTCCTCCTCCTCTTAATGGGCCTTAGATCCTCCACAAATTACCACTCATTCCAAAACAATTCATCTCCTGAGCTTCCTATTTCAATATTCTCCAAAAAAATTAAATATATTCTGCAGTCTTTCATTTTTATTTCGTTTTTCTCCATTACTTTTTTTTATTTTTTCGTTTTTTTCGTTTCCAGGTTCTATTGGTTTATGTTTTGTTTATTTTTTTATTCCTTTGTTTCTTTTTCCGTACTGTTTCATTTCCATTTCTTTTTTCCTTGATTCCTTCCTTTAGATTTTTTTTCCCCCTGCCTAACTTTCTTCTTATTTCCACTGCTTCATTTTTTTTTCTCTATTCCTTCTTTCCTTTCTTATTTTCCTTCTAACTTCCTCCTACCATTTCATTTTTCCACTTCTCTACTCCCTCTTTCATTCTTTCTTCTGTCCACCTTCCTTTCTCTCTCTCCTCTTCCTTTCTTCCTAATTTCTTTCTCTCTTTTCACCGCAATGCTTTTTTACGTTATCTTTCTTTCTTTTCTTCTTTTCTTCTTTCTCTGTTCCTATAATCCTTCTTTATTTATCTCTAGTCAGTTCTCTATTTCTATCCTTCCTTCCTATTGCTTCAGTTCCATTCCAAGTCATTCATTATCTTTTCTTTTCCTTCTTCCCTCCTTTCTTATCTTCCTCTCTTCCATCTATCGCTATTTTGTTTCCTCTTTCCATCCTTCCTTCCTGTTGTATTATCTCATTTCCTTCATGTCTTTATTTTATTCCCTCTTTCCTTCCTTCCTTCATTCATTCATTCATTCTGCCTTCCTCTATTTCTTCTTTCCATTGTGCTGCTTCCTCCTATCCTTCTTCCCTTCCTCTTTACCTCCTTTCCTTTCAAATCTCCATCTCATCTTCTTCCTTCATTCTTTATATATTTTTTCCCTGCTTTCCACTCCTGCACCTCCTTCCATTTTTCCTCCCTACCCCTTTATTCCTTTCCTTCACGTCTTTACATCATCCCCTCCTTCTTTCCATTCTTCCTTTCTTCCTTCCTTCTTTATATCTACCTTTTCTTTCCTTCCATCTATTCTGTTACCTCTTTTTCTTCACAGTTTTACCTTACTCTCTCCTTCTTTCCGTCCTTCTCCCTTCCTTCCTCCGCTCCCTTCTGTTTTTCTCTCATTTTCACAGGTAATAAAAAGGTGAGGGAAAAAATACAGGTGTGCTCTTCCGCGTTCACTGCTAACCCGTAAAAATAGATGGAAAAAAAGAAAATATCAAGGAAAATTTGTACAGACGAATTTATTGAAGTTTATGAAATCGCTCTGGGACGAAAATAGATGGAGATGTTGATGAAGAAGGAGTAAATCTGTGAAGTATACATAGAAAAGAAATAAAGGATGAAAATAAAGTATTTATGTGAAGACTGAATGAAAGGTGGAAAAGAAAATTCAAAGGAAGGCGAAATAAGAAAGAGGGCAGAAGAAAAGAAGGGGAAAGTGAAAAAAAGAAGAATGAAAAAAAGATAAAAAAAGAAAACAAAAATAGATAACGAGAAAGATAAACGTGTACTTCTAGATTATAAAGAAAAAAAAACGGGAAATTAATAAACCGTAGTGGACAGTAAAAAAAATAAATAAATAAACAAATCAATAAAAACACAAAATAAGTAAAAACAAATGAATGAAAATAAAGAGGAAAACACGCAACACTTTAACTTACAAACAATTCAATAAGCACAAAATCACACACAAAACAGAGACAATATCAACATTACGAGAAATTCATTACCGTATTGTACACCCGACATAAAATTGATCTCATTAACTGAATGTTTGTCGACAATATTTAAATGCTTCGTGTCTTGTTGATAAAGGAGAAAAAAAAATAAATGGAACAGTGGAGATAGAGGGGGAAGAGGAGGAGGAGGAGGAGGAAGAGGAGGAGGAGGAGGAGGAGGAGGAGGAGGAGGAGGAGGAGGAGGAGGAGGAGGAGGAGGATGTGTTCTCTTTGTGCCAGAGATTAAAGATAAGGAAAGAATCGAGGCAAAGATGAGAGAGAGAGAGAGAGAGAGAGAGAGAGAGAGAGAGAGAGAGAGAGAGAGAGAGAGAGAGAGAGAGAGAGAGAGAGAGAGAGAGAGAGAGAGAGAGAGAGACAGACAGACAGACAGACAGACAGACAGACAGACAGACAGACAGACAGACAGACAGACAGACAGACAGACAGACACTCTCTCTCTCTCTCTCACACACACACACACACACACACACACACACACACACACACAGACCATATGTGCCAAAATCACAGGAAAAAGTGCGAATGACAGTAAATATGAGAATAAGAAAGGAAGAGAAAGGGGAAATGGCAAAAATGAGCAAAAAGGAGTAATTCTCAAAAGGGATAAAAACGAAAGAGGTGCAGAGAGAGAGAGAGAGAGAGAGAGAGAGAGAGAGAGAGAGAGAGAGAGAGAGAGAGAGAGAGAGAGAGAGAGAGAGAGAAAAGAGAGAGAAAGGAGAAGAGAGAGAGAAAGGAGAGGCAAGAAAGTTAAGAGACGGGGGAACTAAAGCAAAAGAGAGAAAACGGAAATGAGAATGAGACCCGGAGAAAATATGAACGAAAGAAAATGGATAATAAAAAAAATGTAAAAAATTGTAAAAGTAAAAAAAAAATGTAGAAATACAAAAAAAAAGGAAGAAAATATAATGAAAAATTAGAAAACATAGAAAATATAATAAATGTAAGAAAGAAAACTATAAACAATGAAAAAATAAAAGCAAAACAAAGGAAGTATAATAAAAATAAGAAATAAATACAAAAACTTGAAAATGAGGCAAAAAAAAAAATCAACAAAAACAAGAAAAAAATAAACAAAAACACGCAAATTAATAGAAGAACCAAGAAAAACAACAACAACAACAACAACTAGCATTTCCCCTACAAAAACAACAACAACAACAACAGAGAGAGAGAGAGAGAGAGAGAGAGAGAGAGAGAGAGAGAGAGAGAGAGAGAGAGAGAGAGAGAGAGAGAGAGAGAGAGAGAGAGAGAGAGAGAGATCAAACCCTATTCTTTTCCTTATAGAATCGGGGACCCTTAAGGAGGATTAGGTTGGGCCGACGAGGAATCCAAACCCATAACAGAGTCCAAATATTTTCAAGGGAACCTCCAGAATTCGTAAAGGAGGAGGAGGAGGTTTGTAAATCTTCAATAATTGGAGGACAAGATCAGAATACCAATACTAGTTATCGGAACACGAGGAGGAAGAAGAGGAGGAGGAGGAGGAGGAGGAGGAGGAGGAGGAGGAGATCAAGAAAGACAACAAAGAGACGAAGAAAGAAGAAGAAGAAGAAGAAGAAGAAGAAGAGGAAGAGGAAGAGGAAGAGGAAGAGGAAGAGGAAGAAGAAGAAGAAGAAGAAGAAGAAGAAGAAGAAGAAGAAGAAGAAGAAGAAGAAGAAGAAGAAGAAGAAGAAGAAGAAGAAGAAGAAGAAGAAGAAGAAGAAGAAGAAGAAGAAGAAGAAGAAGAAGAAGAAGAAGAAGAAGAAGAAGAAGAAGAAGAAGAAGAAGAAGAAGAAGAAGAAGAAGAAGAAGAAGAAGAAGAAGAAGAAGAAGAAGAAGAAGAAGAAGAAGAAGAAGAAGAAGAAGAAGAAGAAGAAGAAGAAGAAGAAGAAGAAGAAGAAGAAGAAGAAGAAGAAGAAGAAGAAGAAGAAGAAGAAGAAGAAGAAGAAGAAGAAGAAGAAGAAGAAGAAGAAGAAGAAGAAGAAGAAGAAGAAGAAGAAGAAGAAGAAGAAGAAGAAGAAGAAGAAGAAGAAGAAGAAGAAGAAGAAGAAGAAGAAA
>NC_087176.1:4380000-4382500 GCF_035594125.1 Scylla paramamosain
TATTATTATTATTATTACTATCATCATCATCATCATTACAATCTGTACTTAACGTATCTTCTGAACGTACATAATAAAAACTACACATTATTCGTATTATCAATATTATCACCACCACTACCACCACCACCACCACTATTACCACCACCACCACCACCACCACCACCACCAGATACACACCTGAGCCTCATCTCAATACCAAACCTTGCAACAAACACATGAGTCACTTACTTGGGGCCAAACACACACACACACACACACACACACACACACACACACACACACACACACACACACACACACACACACCTTCCCTCACTGACAACATTTGATACTCTCCCGCCGCCTCCCTTCCCTCGTCCTGGCCTTCTTGCAGCAACACAGGGCGATACTCAAGAGTGTTTATTTTGTCAATTTTCAGCCTTCAGTCTTGCTAATCTCATGTTTAAGAGTCAAGATATTCATTGACGTTCTCCTCTTAAGGATTTCCCAGCCAAAATTGTATGTATGTATGTGTGTTTGTCTCTGTCTGTCTCTCTGTCTCTCTCTTTCTCTCTTTGCTTCTTTCATCCCTCCCTTCTTCTGTATACTTATCTACTTCTCTATCTATCTTTCTATTTATCTATCTGTCTGTCTGTCTGTCTGTCTGTCTGTCTGTCTATCTATTTATTTGTTTGTCTTTCTTACGTAAAACCTTTCCATCTTCAGACGCATAAATGTATCTCTCTCTCTCTCTCTCTCTCTCTCTCTCTCTCTCTCTCTCTCTCTCTCTCTCTCTCTCTCTCTCTCTCTCTCTCTCCATGATTCACCGGAGTTGGTCGCTGAGCCAATCTCGGTCACCTAAGTTTATGATCGTCTGTCTAAGTTACGTTTTGTCTAAGGGCGACTTTGATTAGAGCGCGACCAGGAGTTGCAGCTCAGTGGCGCGCGGGAACTTGGCTGGTTAATGGAGAGAAATGGTTAGGTCTAATTGGCTGTTTTCTTTGCCCCTCTCTCTCTCTCTCTCTCTCTCTCTCTCTCTCTCTCTGTTACTTTTGGCATCTATTGGCTATTAAATTACACACATCAAGCTCATTATTCATGGCTTAAAAGGAATATAATTAGTGATGATGTTTCTCTCTCTCTCTCTCTCTCTCTCTCTCTCTCTCTCTCTCTAGCTACTATTCCTATTAATAACAACCCAACAACTACTACAACAACTGCTACTACTATTCTCACCACCACCACCACCACCACCAAGTCGATAGCAGGGGAAAGTCTGAAAATTGTGACGGACAGTGACGCCAGGGAGAGGAAAGTTATGCTTGGACGCCCGGGGAGTGTGAGAGGGAGTGAGTTACAGGGAGAGTTTAAAGGGAGAGATAAGAGTAAGGAAGATTAAAATGGATAAATTAAAGGGAAGAAATGCTGGACTGGTTATTAATGAGAAGAAATATAAATTAAACATTCTGAAATAAAGTTATGATTGAGATAGCAAAATACATAGATAAATAAATGGATTGATAAATAAAAAAAAATCACAGGGAATAGATTAAGAAAAAGATTAATTGACTAATACGACTGACAAATGCACATGAAACATTCTGAGACTGACTGAAAAACGAAATGAAAATAACAAAAAGGGAAAAACTAATAAAAAGAAAAGAAAACAAAACGAAATTAAAAGGCAGATGAAAATGGGAGAAAAATTTATAGACTTCCTTATAATATGCTTCAAAAAAATAAAAAATCAAACATCCTGAGACGAACTGAAGAAGGAGATGAGATGACAAAAATAAATAAATAAAATAAAAGTAAATAAACAAATAAATAAATAAAATAAAAAAAAGAATACACTAAAAATGATCCAAAAATTATCTTACAACACGAAACACAAATGCAAATCAAACATTATGAGACAAACTTAATAAACAAAGGAGAAATAAAAAAAAGAGAACGAGCAAGATTTAAAAGAGACAAATGAAGAAAAGAAAAAAAATAGATCCCTGCCTTATATTATAACAAACAAAATGCAAACCAAACATTCTGACACAAACTGAAGAACGAAACGATGTGGTTCTGAACGATGCGTAACGAAACCTTAGGGACGAAAATGAACGGCAGAAGTTACGTATTTTTTTGGAAACTGATGACCTGGCAGAGAGAGAGAGAGAGAGAGAGAGAGAGAGAGAGAGAGAGAGAGAGAGAGAGAGGCAGTAGGAAGGATGAGAGATGGGAGGAAAGGGAAGGGTGGTGGTGAAGGAGTGTGGGAGGAAGGAACGGAAGAAAGGAGGGAAGGAGGGAGGAAAGGAGGAATGGAGGAAAGGAGGGAAGGAAGAAGGAAAGGAAGGAGGAGGTGAAGGAGTGTGATTAAAGAGTGGCGTTAGAGGGAAAATACAAACAGGATAAGATTAAAAAAGGAGGAGGAGGAGGAGGAGGAGGAGGAGGAGGGAGAAAGAGGCTAAAAATTAAGGAGAATATGAGAAACGGGACATGTATTAGAATTAGAATCAAGAGGAGG
>NC_087176.1:4395000-4422500 GCF_035594125.1 Scylla paramamosain
AGGGATACTGGAATACCCTCTTCTCATCCTCCTCCTCCTCCTCCTCCTCCTCCTCCAGTAATTTGTCATCCTCGTCCAGCTTGATTATGTCTTTTCTGATTGAACGATGCAATTCCTTCCGGATCACTGAGAGAGAGAGAGAGGTCGGAGCAAGTCAGACGCGTCCCTTCAGCTAATGGTATTCTTCCTACTCTCCTCAGCCCCGCCCTGGTCGTGGTGGTGGTGGTGGTGGTGGTGGAGGGATGGGTGGAAAGGATGATTAAGAAAAAGTAAGTGAGCATCGTGAAGAATTGAGGATTGAAGAAAAGTAGTAGTAAAGGAAGTAAGAAAAGTTGTTGAAGAAATGAAAGTATTATTATTATTATAAGTAGGAGTAGTAGTAGTAGTAGTAGTAGTAGAACAAGAAGAACAAGAACACGAAGAACAAGTAGAGGAACAAGAACAAGTATAATTAGAAAAAAAACAGAACAAGGACAAGGAAAATATGAACAAAAATAATTAGAAAAGAACAAGAACAAGAAGATATGAACAAAAATCGATCAAGAACAAGAACAAAAAAAAATACGACAAAAAAATAAAGACCCAAAAAATGAAAAAAAAAACACGAAGGAAAATCAGAAAGGAAAGGAAAGGAATGAAAGACAAGAAAATTAAAAGTATAGAAAATCGATAGAAAGACGAGATGATAGCATATATAAATTCAGCGCGCGCACACACACACACACACACACACACACACACACACACACACACACACGGAAACTCAAACTATTTTACGTATTTATGTACATTTAGCGTTAGTTCGTCTGTTCGCGTCACTAAAAACCAGTGGAGCTGTGTCAAAACTCTCTCTCTCTCTCTCTCTCTCTCTCTCTCTCTCTCTCTCTCTCTCTCTCTCTCTCTCTCTCTGCAGTGCCAAAAAATGACGCCATGGCAACGACCCGGAATAAAAAAAGATTACATCATTGCAAGTGGATCTCTCTCTCTCTCTCTCTCTCTCTCTCTCTCTCTCTCTCTCTCTCTCTCTCTCTCTCTCTCTCTCTCTCTCTCTCTCTCTCTCTCTCTCTCTCTGAAATATTTCGAAAGTAATTAAGGATCTGTCAAAAGGTGAAATTTGAATTTTTGCTCTCATCGCAGCATATCTTCCTAAAAAAAATAAATGTTTTGGATGATGATGATGATGTGGAAGGAGGAGGAGGAGGAGGAGGAGGAGGAGGAGGAGGAGGAGGAGGAGGAGGAGGAGGAGGAGGAGGAGGAGGAGGAGGAGATAATGATGGTGATGATATTCTGTTATTACCTCCACAACTCTCTCTCTCTCTCTCTCTCTCTCTCTCTCTCTCTCTCTCTCTCTCTCTCTCTCTCTCTCTCTCTCCACCGTGACCTTTACTCCCTCTGGCGTAAAAGTGACCTGGTTCTGAATGGAAAAGAGAAGGACCAGAGAGAGAGAGAGAGAGAGAGAGAGAGAGAGAGAGAGAGAGAGAGAGAGAGAGAGAGAGAGAGAGAGAGAGAGAGAGAGAGAGAGAGAGAGAGAGAGAGAGAGAGAGAGACTGACTTTGCTACGTTTCCTCTCTCTCTCTCTCTCTCTCTCTCTCTCTCTCTCTCTCTCTCTCTCTCTCTCTCTCTCTCTCTCTCTCTCTCTCTCTCTCTCACACCCACTCCACCTCTCCACCCTCCACTTTCCATCCACCTTTAGAAACCCCGATAACTGCAAATACGACCACCCGCGGCTGGTTACGTGCTGGAGAGGTCGTGGTGGTGGTAGTAGCGGTGGTGGTAGTAGAAGTAGTAGTAGAGGTAGCAGTCGTAGTAGTATTGAGTGTGGGAAGGAGAGAGAGAGAGAGAGAGAGAGAGAGAGAGAGAGAGAGAGAGAGAGAGAGAGAGAGAGAGAGAGAGAGAGAGAGAGAGAGAGAGAGAGAGAGAGAGAGAGAGAGAGAGAGAGAGAGTATACGCGAATCTCTTACTCTCGGTGACGTCAACTTGTCAAGAGGGAAACTTCGCTATGAATACAATTAGCTAAACCAGAGAGAGAGAGAGAGAGAGAGAGAGAGAGAGAGAGAGAGAGAGAGAGAGAGAGAGAGAGTTGAGGAATTGCAATGTGCGTGGTTGTGTTGATATCAGAACTTACTAAGATTGTCATTTGTTCTTTCTCTCTCCCTCTCTCCCTCTCCCTCCCCCTCTCTCTCTCTCTCTCTCTCTCTCTCTCTCTCTCTCTCCCCGCCTCTTCAGTCCTGGTTCAATACTCGAGGCGTACACGCAGTCCTCTCACACTTACAGCGGGGAATGAAGAGGCCCAGCACACATTACTATTATGAAAACCTTACTCTTATTACTACTACAGTACCCCTGAGAGAGAGAGAGAGAGAGAGAGAGAGAGAGAGGAGTAGTGTTTCCAATCTCTCTCTCTCTCTCTCTCTCTCTCTCTCTCTCTCTTGCATTCCACGCGACAATCATGCAAACATCCACCAGTCCACACCTTCTCACGCCTACACACACACACACACACACACACACACACACACACACACACACACACACACACACACACACACACACACACACACACACGACCTTCAACAAAAAAGAATTTCAATAATCATGATGAGGGGAGGAGGAAGAGAAAGAGGATAGTTTGGAATAAGAGGAGGAGGAGGAGGAGGAGGAGGAGGAGGAGGAGGAGGAGGAGGAGGAGGAGGAGGAGGAGGAGGTAGAAATAAAAGGAAAAGGATTACAAAGGATTAAACAAGATGAACAAATAGCAGAGGATATTTTGATACATAACTAACCTCTCTACTTAACTACGTGTGGATGAACAGGATAGAAAAGTAGAAGACTCCTCCCCATCTCTCTCTTAATACCTCTCCCTAGTATTGAGCTATGCGTGGAGGGATAGAAAAGAGCAAGGCTTATCCCCACCCACTCTATCATTTCACCCACACACACATATAACAGAATAACAAGACAATTTGATGGATAACTAAAATCTGTAGAAAAAAAAAAAAACATGGAAAAGGATAGAAAAGAACAAGGCCTACCACCACCAACCCTACACTTCTACACAAGGTTAAATTTTCCACGCACAGATGGCGCTGGTGGTTCCGTGGCAAGGCAGAGGCGATAATGCGGTAATGTGGCCTGCAACCTGTGTGTAATTAGTTTGGGATGCATTACAGCGGGCGGAATTATGAGAAAACAGGACCGACATTACATCTAGCAGGTTAATTAAAAGCTGACACACTGATGTTGTTAATTTGATTGGTAGGAAGACCCGGCAGCATGTGTGTGTGTGTGTGTGTGTGTGTGTGTGTGTGTGTGTGTGTGTGTGTGTGTGTGTGTGTGTGTGTGTGTGTACAGTGACGTATGGTTCAGGAAGCAGTGCAAACGTACCGTGAAAAATGTGCTTCACTTAATGGTAGCAGTGTAACGGAAGGATATGCAGCGGTACGAGGGTTTAGTGAACTGTAGTGTGTGAATGGGCGATAGGTAATGGTGTTGTATGGGCGTCTGGTGTACTTAGGCGGTAGGAAATGGTCAGGTGTGGTCAGGCCTTGCAATTCTGAACAGTGTGGCTTAGAGGTCCTTCATCCTCCCTCCCATCTCCGTCCCTCCTTTCTTCCCATTCCTTCTTCCATTTCCTTTTTCCCATTCCCATAGTGTGGCGGAGTTGTGCATTACAATTCTGAGCAGTGTGGTTTAGAGCGGAGTACTTCGGTGTGGTGTGTGTGTGTGTGTGTGTGTGTGTGTGTGTGTGTGTGTGTGTGTGTGTGTGTGTGTGTGTGTGTGTGTGTGTGTGTGTGTGTGTGTGTGTGTTTCATGATGCACAGCGGGACGAGGGACACAAACACGAGACTAACTTAGGGAGAGTCCAGACACCACACGACTCAACTGCCCTCTCTCTCTCTCTCTCTCTCTCTCTCTCTCTCTCTCTCTCTCTCTCTCTCTCCATCCCACAAAGCACACCTGCGTCTCAACTCCAGTCCTCTCTTCCTCTCCATTTTCTCTTCTATTCCCTTTCTCCCATTTCTTTATCCTGTCCGTTTCTTTTAACCTATTATTTTATCCTATTTTCCCTTCCATTCCTTTATCCCTGTTCCTCCAAAGTACACCTTCGTTTCTCCTCTCTTCTTCTATTTCTTTGCCCCCATTTCTTTATCCTATCATTTCCCCTTCCACTTCCTTATCTTGCGTACTTTCCACCTTACAATCCTCCCAGCCCTTCTCCTCCATCCTTCCTCCCACCTCAATATCTTATCACTTCCTCCCCATTCCCTTCTACCCATTCCTTTCCCCTTACTTACTTTCCACCTCTAATTTTCCTTACGTCTACTTTCCACCTTACGATCTCCCTTCCTTATTCCTCTTTTCCTCAATTCCTTTAATCTCCCCTCTTCCATTCCTACCCATTCCTCCATCCTATGTACTTCCCATTTCCAATCCTCAAAGCCCTACTGGTGCAAAGACTGGGCGTGCCTGCTGTAGCGTCAAGGCCTTCAGAACACTGCTGCCCCTCCCTTCTGCAGCGCCTTCGTCGTGTAAAGCAAAGGCCACTGGGGTAATATCCTAGTGGGGAGCTTACGAAAGTGCCGGGGCGTTTTGTGAGAGGATTACCGTGTGTGTGTGTGTATGTGTGTGTGTGTGTGTGTGTGTGTGTGTTCGTGTGTTCGTAATTGAGAAGCAAGTCGGGGTTAGCGTCTGGCAGTGCGCCTCAGACTCCTTGTAACGACCACTAACTCCTGCATACCCCCACTATAATTACTACACTAACGCCTCTCATCAGTAACACGGGCGCAGCTGCTTCGAACGGCCGGAAGGTAAGAGCAGGAGGAGGAGGAGGAGGAAGAAGGGACGAGAAGGTATAAGGGGTAGTGGAAGGAAGGCACAGGGATAGAGATGGGTAGGGAGGGAAATGTAGAGGGGTAGTGAAGGAAGGTACAGGGGTAGAGGAGGAAAGCTACAGGGGGGGTGAGGGGTTGTGGGAGGTACTGGGCTGGTGGAGGGAAGGTAACGGGTGGGGGAGGGTAGGGAGGGTGCCGCAGTGTGTTAGGAGGGCACGAGGTTGTTCCAGTGATTCAGAAAGTGAAAGGAAGGAAGGAGGAAAGGAAGTTCAGGGGAGAAAGAGGGAGAGGAGGAGGAAAGAGAGGGAGAGTAAAGATATGAGGGAAAAAAAAGTAAAGGACAAGATTTTATGGGATACGGTAAAGTTCGAGAGAGAGAGAGAGAGAGAGAGAGAGAGAGAGAGAGAGAGAGAGAGAGAGAGAGAGAGAGAGAGAGAGAGAGAGAGAGAGAGAGAGAGAGAGAGTAGTGACAGTGATCAATGAAGTTTGCCACCAAGACCTCATAAACCCGTCCCTTCTCTTCCTCTTCCTCTTCCCCTCCTTCTACTTCCTCCTCTTCCTCCTCCTCCTCCTGCAGGCACTTGACCTCACGCGCCTTGGCCTCCTTTCTGAGAGGTCTGGAAGAGGGCACAAGAGGGGAAGACTACGCTGGTAAGACTCTTAATAGTGAGACCACAGCATTAATAGTCTTTTTTTTTACTATTACATCACCACTTGAATGACAATGGCGGTGGTGGTGGTGGTGGTGGTAGTAATATAATAAGAAGAAAGAAGTAGTAGTAGTAGTAGTAGTAGTAAGAAGAAGAAGAAGAAGAAGAAGAAGAAGAAAAAGAAGAAGAAGAAGAAACGTTGCTCTTCCACTACTTCGTTAAATTCATAAGAACAAGCAAATGTAATAAGATAATAATCATAATAATAATAATAATAATAATAATAATAATAATAATAATAATAATAATAATAACCTCAACAAAAAGACGAATTATATTTCATTCAAACCTAACATAAAAGGAGTAGTAGTAGTAGTAGTAGTAGTAGTAGTAGTAGTAGTAGTAGTAGTAGTAGTAGTAGTAGTAATAGTAGAAGTAGTAGTAGTAGTAGTAGTAGTAGTAGTAGTAGTAGTAGTAGTAGTAGTAGTAGTAGTAGCAGTAGTAGTAGTAGCAGCAGCAGTAGTAGAAACAATATATAACTAATCAGAAACAAACAAAAAAAAAACATCAGAAATTTTCACCATTTTCATCCGAGTTCACACCTGCCATAAAGGTAATTACTGGAAATGCCCTCTCTCTCCCACCCTCCCTCTCCCTCTCTCTAATCGGCAGCCGCTCGTCTATTCGTATTTTGCTTCACTTAATCCTGGCGGGGCACGGGGCTAATCCTCCTCAGGACAACGCCGCGTCATCAACCAACAAGCGGGACGTGAATGGGCGGACGCGAGGCTCAGTGAGTGGACGTGAGGCGTGGATTATAGAAACATTTAAGTCCTTAGTGTAGTACAGGCTTAGCACTGAAGGCGAGGTAAGCTGGTGTGACTCTGTTTGGCTTAGGATGAAGTGAATGAGGAAGTGAAGGAAATGTGAAGTTCCCTGAGGATATAGAATAAGGGAAGCAAGACCTGTACGAGTGGGTTATGGGTAATCATTTGTTGTCGTGGAGTTTAGCGAAGTTTACACGTGAAAAGTAAAGGTGATGTAATTCTCGCTTGTCTTGGCGATGAAGGGACTTAGGAAGTGAAAGAAGTGAGGTTTGCAGCTGTAAAGTTTGGTGAAGCTTAACGCGTGACATGCGTAAGGTGCGCTTTTCAACTTAACTTGGGATGAAGTGAATGAGAAACTGAAGGGATAAAGAAAGTGAGTTGCGAGCACGTCATTTGCTGGCGTGAAGTTCAACACGTGACAGACAAGCTGGCGAGGGATTAAGTGCATGGATGAGCAGCTTAAACCAAAGAAGTGAAGTCAGTTTGCAGTGAGCGCGCGGCGTGGCGTGGCGTGGCGTGGCGTGGCGTGGCGTGGCGGCGCGGGCCCCGGGAGTCGCGCTGACGGCCCCGAGGCAATAGTAAATTATCTCATTAATTTCGGAAGGAATCGTAATTGCACTGATGGGCTTTCTAGGTAATCGTCATAATTCTATTTGTGGCGAGGAGCCCCGAGGCGCCCCGCACAGCAGGACCGCGGCGGCAGGAGGAGCAGGCGGAGGCGGTGGAGGCAGCAGCAGCAGCAGCGGCGGCGGCGGCGGCGGTGGCGGCACGGAATCAATAACTCTGTAATTATTTCCACAGCAGTGCAGCAACAGCGGGGCGGGGCGAGGGGGGGAAGGGAGGTGGGACGGGGCGGGGCGGGGCAGGGTGGGTGGGTGGTGCGGGGCGGGGCAGGGTGGGTGGATGGAGCGGGGCTATCCTGAAGTGGGCCAAGGTGTGCTAAAGGAGGGCGGAGTAGCGAGGGGTGTGGGGGGGAGGGTTTTGAGGACTGAGGCGAAGTGGGACATGCGGGACGGCGTAGTGGGCCGGGGCAAGCTCTCTCTCCTCTCCCTCTCTCCCTCTCCCTCTCTCCCGGAATAAGGAAGCCTGTGGTTTACGCCTTGCCACTGCTCCTGTTTGCTTTTCATTTACAGGAGCCTGCTGACGACGTTCCCTCTCACCTCTCCCTCTCTCCTCCTCCCTCTCCCTCTCGCTCTGTCATGACTCGCCTTCCCTCCCGAGTAATGAACAAATAACAAACAAATGGCTACGCAAATATATAAATGAATAATAAATAGCATCTCTTCCGCGATCCTTTCAAATGTTTAGAGTGAATGTGAAAAGTGATGAATTAATCTTATTTGGAATAATTATGATGATGATGATGATGATGATGATGATAATGATGATGACAGTAATAGTAGTGGTAGTAGTGGTAGTAGTAGTAGTAGTAGTAGTAGTAGTAGTAGTAGTAGTAGTAGTAGTAGTAGTAGTAGTAGTAGTAGTAGTAATTGTTGTTGTTGTTGTTGTTGTACCGGCAGTTTGTAGTAGTAGTAGTAGTAGTAGTAGTAATAGTAATAATAATAGTAAATTACACATAATTCTTAGTCTCCTTGAAGTTTCCCAAGAAAAATCAAACACAAATAAATAAAAAAAAAATACAACAAACCATCAAATTATAAAACTGATAAACAATTCGTACATTTCCTCCTTTTTAACTTTTCAATAGCAACGAGAGAGAGAATCAAAGAGAAATCATGGCACACACACACACACACACACACACACACACACACACACACACACACACACACAGATCAAAGGGAGGAATGAGGGACACACACAGAGACAAGCACGATACAACAAGACAATGAGTGGTTTGCAAAATACTGCCAAGTGATAACAGTACAACACTGGACTCACTGAAGCTTTGCCAGATATGAAGAGCAAATGAAGGGAGAACACAAGAAACAGACAAGGAGATGTGAAAAAGGAGGCAAATTACAAGACCAAAAGGGAACAGAGAGAGGGAAAAAAGTAAGGAATAATAAATGAATAGAAAAATAGTGGAAAATGAAAGTAGTAAATGCTGATGGAGATGAGTAAAGAGGATGGATGTGAAAAAAAAGAAGAATAGGAGGTTTAAGAAGGATCAATAGAAATACAAAGAAAATAATAGAAAAATAGGAAAAATGAAAGTGTGTGAAGACTGATGGACTAAAATGAAGGGAAGAAAGAAAATAAATGGATGTGAAAAAGGAAAGTACAGGAGAAGGTTAAAGGAGAATAAAGAGAAATAAGGAGAATAATAGAGGAATTGGGAAAGTGTGAGCAGTGTGAAGATGGATAAACAAGACTATAAAAGATAAGCAAACAAAACAGAGAAATGCAGGAAGTGAAAGATGATAATGAGAAGAAAGAAGAATAAAACGATAAAAAAAAAATATACAGGAAGTGAAAGAAGAGAACATGGACAAAAAATAAGAAAAGAGAAAGATGAAATGACAAACTACCAACACAATAAAAAAAAAAAAGACACGGAGCCAAACATAACAGTACCAAATGCGAAAAACAATGAAATAAAAAAAACAATAATAACTAAAAAAAAAAAGGGAGAAAGAGAAAAATAAATAAGCTGACCACCTAATGAAAGGATAAGAAAAAGTTGAGCACCTAAAAAAGAAAGAAAAAAACAATGAACAAACAGCAAAGAAAGGGAACAGATGAACACTCACGAAATAAATAAAAAAAACAACAAAACAAAAAAAACAAGAAGCGAAAAGAAAACAAAAGAAAAAAAAAACAAAAACAATGAAAGAAAACCAACAAGAACAAGATGAAAAATATGAAAAAAAAAAAGTAAAGAAGCAAAACTTTCAAACCAACACAAAATAACATGCCAAAACAAACGACACACTTACAAAACACACACACAGTCAGCCAAACACAACAATCACAAAGGGTTCCTGCTGCTCTTCTCCCCCACATGCTCATTATTACCTGCTCAATCACACCTTGGCTTCTATTTAGTCCAGCTGACTCCACTAAGGAAGGGGAAGAGGAAGAGGAGGAGAAGGGGAGTTTATGTATTCACCTGACGAGTCTCAAGTATTGCGTCTAATTGAAGAGGACGTGGGAAGGAATGAAGGGGTGATGGGGGGGAAGGGTAAGGAATGCAAGGGAGGGGAAGGAAAGGGGAAATAAATGAGGATAAGTGTGCGTAATGACCTTTTTATTGAGCAAGGTGTCGTTAGTTTGTTTTGTTTTCCTTTGTCTTTTTTTATTTTTTTGTCTTGAAGCTTTTTTTCTGTTTTTGCGTAAGAAAGTTTAAGGTTTTTCTTGTTTTTGATTTCAAGTTTTGTTACCCTGTTTTTTCTCTCTCTCTCTGTCTCTCTCTCTCTGTCTCTCTCTCTCTCTCTCTCTCTCTCTCTCTCTCTCTCTCTCTCTCTCTCTCTCTCTCTCTCTCTCTCCTTTCTTCCTTTCTTTTGGCGTTTAAGTTTCTTTTCTTCTCTCCTGTTTTTTTTTCTCTCTCTCTTCTTTTTTTCTTTTTTTCTTTCTTTCTTTCTTTCTTTCTTTTGGCGTTTAAGTTTCTTTTCTTCTCTCCTGTTTTTCTCACTCTAAGTTTTTGTAACTCTTTTTTTCCTTCCTCCTCCCCTTCTTTTATTCTTCTCTTCTCCTTTTACTTTTTTCTTAATGCTACTTCGTAAATTCTTTCCTTCTTTCATCTTTTAGTCTATTCGTCCCCCCCCTCTCTCTCTCCTCTCTCTCTCTCTCTCTCTCTCTCTCTCTCTCTCTCTCTGCAAATGGCGCTCTGTAATCTAGCAATCTGGGCAGCATATTTATCCTTGTCCTCTCCTCTTCCTCTTCCCCCATTCCTGTGATTTATCAGGTATAATTTCCCTCTCTTTCTTCCGTTCTATCTCGGTTCGCCAATATGTCCCTGCCTTTCAATTTCTTTTCTTTATCTTTCAAGCAATTTCTTATTCCAGCGAGTCACTCAATTTGCCACATTTACAATATATGGTTCTGGTCAATTAATTTCTCCTCCTCTCCTTTCCACGAAGTAATATTAATAATTCGTCATTTCTGGGTTTGCGTCTGAGTAATTTTGTATTTTAATGTTACTTCTTGAAATTTAGTGTATATATATTTTTTTTCGTTGGTGTGTGTGTGTGTGTGTGTGTGTGTGTGTGTGTGTTTATCGATCTCTTTCTTGTTTTCGTCCTTCTTTGCGTTTTATCAATTTTTTCTTCATCTTTTTTTAATATTACTTGAAATTCAATTACTTATATTTTTCTCGTTTTTTTATCTATCTATCTCTTTCTTGTTTTCGTTCTTCTTTCAGTTTTTCTTTTTTTCTTATTTACTTATTTTCCCTCAGAGTTTTCAATTGCATTCCTTCTGACTTATTCCTTCTATTTTCTTTTTTTCTCTCTTTCTATTAATCGCCTACTCATTTCTTTATTTGTTTTCATTCTACTATTTTTTTTCTCATTCTACTTACCTACTTCATATTAGTGTATTCATTCTACTATTCCTCATTTACTCATTCATATATTCATTCTACTCATCCACTTATTTCTCTTATTTCTCTTATTTCATCACTCACTCTTATATCTATGTCTAAATTCTACGACCTTTGACCTACCCATGCCTCACTCCTCACTGCAGTCCTTCACTTGTACTCGGCTTAAAAAAAAAAAAAAAACCTTTAGTATAACCTTCTATAGAAACGCTCTACTCTATGCTTCTATTGTTGCCGCTACAAGACTGCTGCTGCCCTCTGTGTTTGGTATAGTAAAGTGAATGTCCATTGTGTGTTTGTGTTGTTACGGTACCTTCCTGAAAAAATGCCTCTCGGATTAACAGCGTCTGACGAAAATAGGTTACATAAGATGTCCATTCACTGAGTTTCTATAAGATTTGGTGTTTTTTTTTTTCTTTTATATAAACATAGACAATTTTCCTTATTTCCTTCCTGAAGCATCATTACACTTGTCAGAAATTGCATAAAAGAGGGGAAAAGGGGGGAAAAATATGCTATACAATGGTTGAAATGTTTCGGGACACCAATGTAGATATATTTCCTTCCTTCCCTGAAACTTCATTGCAATTTCTAGCACTTATCAAAATCACGCAAAAGACCAACAAAAAATAGAATGAAAAGCCGGTGCGATGTTTAATTTCTTATGATTTTCTTTAGTTCTTTCATCTTTCCATATACAAACTCCTTAATTTTTTGGTAGTTTTTGATATGTATCCCTTCTAATTTACTTCCTTCCTCCCTCTTAGAAACTTCCCTGAAATTCCTGTATCTTATCAAATCAGCGTCCATAAGCTTTAAATTGTCCCAATAATAGGAATATTAGGTTATACAAAATGTTTCTGTCATCCATTTCTTTCAGCTTCTCATACGCGTCTTTGCCTCTCTCCTTGAAAGTTCACCTAATCAAAGTCCCTGCCTAGATTATAAAAACTCAAGAAACTGGTACAGAAAACTTCCACTCTTTCAGATATGGGTACAAACACACACATCTTTCCTTCCTCCCTCCCTCCCTCGCTGAAACTTCATTAAAACTTCCATGTACCTCGTCCAACGCTGCCCACTAGATCAACAATACGTCCACCATACAAAGACTCCCTTACAAAAACCCTCAATTTCAAACTTTCTTTCCATGAGTCCTTCAATCCTGGGTACAAATATATACATTCATCCACTCTGCCTCTCTCCTTTCCCTTCCCTGCCTCCCCCTTTGCCAGAAACTTCAACTTTACGTGTGTGTGGCAGTGTCCTAACCTACGCCTGTCTACCTCAGGCCAGTCGCACAATCTAAGTCCATCTCCCAGTGTCCGAATAAATGTGTCTTCCTATTTGTCTCCCTCCCACGCGCCCCACTGCCAAGGTCCCACGAGCAGCACCACAGATAGAGAAGATATATGATGCTGCACCACCACCCTCACTACCACCACTACCACCACTACTATCACCACCCTTACTCTCCTCTCTCTCTCTCTCTCTCTCTCTCTCTCTCTCTCTCTCTCTCTCTCTCTCTCTCTCTCTCTCTCTCTCTCATCCGTAGCCTTCCATTTCTCGTGGTTTCCTTTTCAGCGCATTTCTAGGAGTTATTTTGCCTCTTGTCTCATTCTTAGTCTTTCTACCTTCACATCTTTCATTATTTCTTTTTCCAGTTATTTTCCAGTTCCTTTTCCATCTCTTTCTCTTCCTCCTGTCCTCATCACATCTCTCATTATTTCTCTTTCCAGTTCCTTTTCTGTCTCTTTCTCTTCCTCCTGTCCCATCCTTACTGTCATCCCTATTTCTGGTTTATTTTCGTCTCCCTTCCTACTTTTCCATCTCACCACATTTCCTTTCCAGTCCCTTCCAGTTCCTCTCTATTCATTTTGTTTGATCTTTACTCCGATCCTTGTTTTTGTTCTATTTCTGTCTCCTTTCCCTTCCATCTCTCACAACTTCCCTTCCAGTCCTGTCCAGTCTCTTTCTACTAATTTCCAGTTCTTTCTATTCATCCTGTTCCATCTCTACTCTCATCTGTGTCTTTATTCCCATTTCTATCTTCATTCTTATCCTTTCATCTTTCTCTATTTCCCTTCCAGACCGTTTCACTCTCATTCCAGTCTCTTCCAGCAATTCCAGTCCCTCCCACTGTAGTGTAAGGGTATATACAGAACCTCAACATGTTCCAACGTGTGTCATTCTTGTTTGTTTTCGTTCCCCTCCTGTCGACAGTACACGTATATGTAAGGCCAGTTACGGTATACGGATGAAGGAATGGTTGTCGTTGTGGTTTCTCTCTCTCTCTCTCTCTGGGAACGAGGACAGAAAAAGAGGAATTCATAAATAAGAAACTTCAGAGGAGAATAAAAAAAAATAAAAAATAATAATAAAATCACTGAAAAAAAATAAAAACAACGAATAATCCAAAAAGAACAAAAGAACACACACACACACACACACACACACACACACACACACACACACACACACACACACACACACCAAACTTCTGCTTTCTCTCTCTCTCTCTCTCTCTCTCTCTCTCTCTCTCTCTCTCTCTCTCTCTCTCTCTCTCTCTCTCTCTCTCTCTCTCTCATTCACTCTCCTCTCCCTTCAACTAACAACCACTTATTCTCACACCATCAAAATCCGAACACACACACACACACACACAAAAAAAAAAAAAAAAACACAGGGAAACAGGAGGAAACACCAGGCACAGATTGACTCCGGAATTGTTACCTGAGCCAATAAAGGTAAGAATAAAAAAAAAAAGGAGAAAAAAGGATGGTGGAAGTGACCCTCCTCTCTTCTACTTTCTCTCTTTATGTTTCAAGAGGAGTCATTCCTAGTCGTTCCCGGTAATCAGATTCCTTTCTTGAGTCGTTCATGGTCGTGGCTGGACGTTCATGAGACAACTGATTGGAAGGGGAGAGAGAGAGAGAGAGAGAGAGAGAGAGAGAGAGAAAGAGAGAGAGAGAGAGAGAGAATACAGACCCACCAAAAGCAAAGGCAAAGAGAGATGTGATTAAGTAGATAGACAGACAGACAGACAGACAGACAGACAGACAGACAGACAGACACAGACAAACATTAATAAATACATAGATAGACAGATAGACAGATAAATATGTATACTGAATGATTCATAGACACCGATAAATAAAGAGAAAGAGATAGAAAGATGAACAGATAAACAGATAGACACATACATAGAGAGAGAGAGAGAGAGAGAGAGAGAGAGAGAGAGAGAGAGAGAGAGAGAGAGAGAGAGAGAGAGAGAGAGAGAGAGAGAGAGAGAGAGAGAGAGAGAGAGAGAGAGAGAGAGAGAGAGTACCACCCACTCACCCGGAGACGAGCGAGTGGGTGATGCAATAAAAGGAGTTGCCGTAATACGATTAATTCAAGAGAGAGAGAGAGAGAGAGAGAGAGAGAGAGAGAGAGAGAGAGAGAGAGAGAGAGAGAGAGAGAGAGAGAGAGAGAGAGAGAGAGAGAGAGAGAGAGAGAGAGAGAGAGACACGGACACTCACACGAACAAAGAATAAGAGAGAAACTGAAGAAAAACACAAGACAAGGGAAAGGAGGGAGAAAACAAGAAAAGCCCACAAGAACGGGAGAGAAAAAGAGATAAAAGAAAGAAAAGAAAGAGAATGAGATCTTTCCTTCAAAAATTCACCCTGGTCACCCTAAAACACTTTGAAATGCTCACCCTTTTTCTTTCACCCTTATCTAGTCACCCTTCCTGACTCCTACACCCTTCCTTATCTTGCTACAATCCTTTTAAGTTCTCCTACACTCTATTCCTCAACACCCAGCACCCTAATCACCCTAAACTATCACTAAAACAAGATATAAACGCCCTAAGTAGTTTTGTATACACCCTGATTCCATTTTTATTTATTTATTTATTTATTTATTTATTTAAGGGTATATCCTACACCTCCTTGCTTATCCTACACCCTATCAACATCTTCCTCTTGCCACTCAATGTCCTTTTACACTCTCTTCCTGACCTAGCTACACCCTAATTGCTTCTCTTACACCCTTGCAGTAATTTCTTCTACGCCCTTCTCTGGTTCCTTCTTCATTCTTTCTGGCTATCTTGACTCTTTTCCTTGTTACTAAATGCATTAGTTTCCTGTACACCCTCCCT
This sequence comes from Scylla paramamosain, assembly GCF_035594125.1. Taxonomy (NCBI): domain Eukaryota; kingdom Metazoa; phylum Arthropoda; class Malacostraca; order Decapoda; family Portunidae; genus Scylla; species Scylla paramamosain. The sequence continues at coordinate 4,409,958 of NC_087176.1, forward strand.
GGTCACTTCCACACGTTTCCTCGTCTTTCCTACGCCTTTTTTTGAAGATACAATGATTCAGTTTATTTACACCTTCTCTGGTCCCTTCTTCAGCTTCCCCCCATCTTACACCTTCCTCCAATGGCCCAGTTCCTCCTACACTCTGCTCCCGGAACACCTACACCGAGTCTTCATTCTTGTACACCCTCAGTTAGACACCAAATGCAATAGTTTCTCCTACAACCTCCTTAGCTTCTATTACAGCTTCCCCTGGTCACTTAATGCACTAGTTTTGCCTACGACCTCCTCTCATCCACCTACACACTCCCTTCCCCCCTCTACACTCTTCTTGGCCCTTTTAAACTCCTCTTTCGTTCTCACACCTTCGTCAGTGTGCCAGTTTCTCCCACACCCTCCCTAGTTTCTCCTCCACCCCTACCCCTGCCCCCCCCAACTCCCAGGTCCTCTGCCTAAGGGTGTCTGCAATTCCGTCGTGCAAGTTTCCTCCTGAAAGGCTGAGGATTAGCTCTTCCTACCTACTCCAGGACTCCAGGCGGGGCACTCACAAATTAGTCCTCTTTTCCAGGCGAGCTTTTTATTCCCTCCCGCTGCTCGTGTGTGTGTGTGTGTGTGTGTGTGTGTGTGTGTGTGTGTGTGTGTGTGTGTGTGTGTGTGTGTGTGTGTGTGTGTGTGTGTGTGTGTGTGTGTGTGTGTGTGTTACTTGGGTTACTTACTGCCTGCCTGCCTGCCTGCCTGCCTGTTTGCCGCGGAAAGTGACGCTAAGTGCAGGTGTTTAGAAGTTTAATTGACGGTTTTTGCAGGTGTGATGTTACGTTTTATTCGCTGCTCTCTTGACTTGAGATTCTTTCCGTGTCTTTTTGTGTTTTATCTTAGTTATTTTTTATTTATTTTTTTTTTTTGGTGGGGGACGGATTTGTTAAGGGTATAAGATATCGTGTGTGTGTGTGTGTGTGTGTGTCCTCAATTCATAAACCGATTCCAGGCAAGACAAACAACACAATGCAGCAATACAGTAATACACAATCTCTCTATGCATTCCAGTCCATACCCGCAGTGCTTCCCTTCCAGCGAGGAGTGTTTAAGCCTTCACAAGATTTACAAGGAGACTGAAGGGAATATCACTTTCCAACAACAAATACGAGTAAAAAAAATAATAAACAAAACTTTACAGGCATAAACTTAAAAGTGGAACAAAATCTAAGCCCTTCACAAGACTTAGAGAGGAAAGGCTAAAAGAAACACCACTTTTGCAGGAATAAATAGAGATAAAAATAGGTAAAAAAAAAAAACTACATCAATGAACAGAACTTTACAGAAATAAACTTTAAAAAAATAAAAGCGAAGCCCATAACAGGAATTAGAGAGGAGAGACTTGAGGGACATCATTTTCCAACAACAAATACAAAAGAAAAAGAAAAAAAAAAAAGAAAACTACTTATATTATCAACAAAATTTAACCTTGCAGAAATAAACCTTAAAAAAAAAAAAAGACCAAAAATTAAGCCCCCTCAGAGGACTTAGAAAAGGGAAGGATGGGGAAATTTCACTCTGCACCCATAAATGCGAGGAAAAAAGGAAAACTACATATATAAACACAATTTTCCCCCTCCTCCTCTCTCTCTCTCTCTCTCTCTCTGATTGTCCAATTGCTTGTCAGGTTCTATTATTGATTTATTATTAACATGCTTTGTGTATTAGTATTGTGTTTCTCTCTCTCTCTCTCTCTCTCTCTCTCTCTCTCTCTCTCTCTCTCTCTCTCTCTCTCTCTCTCTCTCTCTCTCTCTCTAAAATTCTATTAATATTTTATTATCAACACGCTTTACGTATTAGTACTCTCTCTCTCTCTCTCTCTCTCTCTCTCTCTCTCTCTCTCTCTCTCTCTCTCTCTCTCTGAAAACGACGAGAAAAAATAAAGCTAAACAAATAAGAAAAATAAGAACTGAATAGGAATAATTGATAAAAAAACAAGAAAATATTAAAAAAATCAACAAGAAGGAAGAACATGAAATCTCTCTCTCTCTCTCTCTCTCTCTCTCTCTCTCTCTCTCTCTCTCTCTCTCTCTCTTCCCGGTAGTTTATCACGCCCTTCACATCTCATAAACAGTTCCTCCCTCTCACAAATTACTTGATTCCGTGTCTCTATAATTTTTCACTTATCTCTGGTCCTCCCCATCGCCTCTCCTGCTTCCCATTTTCATCCCATATGCCCGTTTTCTTTTTTTCATTTTGATCTGTGTCTCTTTCTGTTTCCCTTTTCGTGTTTGGTTTTGGTTTTCTCGTTCTTTCTTTTTTCTCTCTCTCATTCTTCTCCTTCGTTTATTCTAATGTGGTGATTTCTTTCTGTCTTTCCTTCTTTCCTTATCAGCCTTTTTTTCCCTATTTCTTTTCATTTTTTTCTTTTTCCATCTTTTTTTTATTCTTTCAAAATTTTTCCTCTTCGTTTTCCTCATTCTTCTACTTGGAATCTTAACTGTCCGTAATTCTTCCTTTTCCTTTTGTTTTTTTTTTCCTCTTCTTTTTCCTCATCTTTTTCCTTTTCCTCCTCCTCCTCCTCCTCCTCCTCCTCTTTTTCCTCTTCCGTTCCTTTCAAATTATCCCCTTTTCCTTTCCTTTGTCTTTTACTCTTCTCTAATCTTCACTGTCCTTAAATCCTCCTCTTCCTCTTCCTTCTCCTCCTCCTCCTCCTCCTCCTCCTCTTCCTTTCCTCCACCTCCACTTTCCTTTTCCTCCTCCTCTTCCTTTCCTTCATTTTCCTCTCTAATCTTTGCTATCCTTAAGCCCTCCTCTTCCTCTTCCTCCTCCTTCTCTTCCTTTGGCTCTTCCTTTCCTCCTCGACCTAGACTTAAGCCTGACGCCTCCCATTTTCTCTCCGGTCTTCGTTTTCTTTAAGCACAAACTTTCCTATTCCCTCGACAACACGGCAAATTTCCGCTCCACGAACCTTCTTTCTCTCGCCTAAAACCAGGCCTAGAATTTCCCTATATATTCTCTCTCTCTCTCTCTCTCTCTCTCTCTCTCTCTCTCTCTCTCTCTCTCTCTCTCTCTCTCTCTCTCTCTCTCTTGGGTAATCTTTTTTTCGCCATGGCTTCCTCTCCCTACCCAAAATCAACCCTAGTTTCTCTCTCTCTCTCTCTCTCTCTCTCTCTCTCTCTCTCTCTCTCTCTCTCTCTCTCTCTCTCTCTCTCTCACCTGTGGAGTGTTTAATCTCTTTTTCTTTTCTTTCACTTTATTTTACATTTCGTAAGGTCACGGTTGAGAGAGAGAGAGAGAGAGAGAGAGAGAGAGAGAGAGAGAGAGAGAGAGAGAGAGAGAGAGAGAGAGAGAGAGAGAGAGAGAGAGAGAGAGAGAGAGAGAGAGAGAGTGGTGATGATGAAAAAGGAGGTGGACGAGAAGAAAACAAAAGAAGAAGAGAAGAAGAAGAAGAAGTAAAAAAACACGAAAAGAAACAAGAATTGAAAAACAAAAGGAGACAAAATATGTGGGAGAAAGAAAGAAACAGAGAAGAAAGAGAAGAGAAACAAGAATATCGGGACAGTGGGAAATAAAAAGAAGAAATACACCAAAGGAAAAAGTAAAGAGAAGACATGAAAACTTAGAATGAAGAGAAAAGAGAAGGAAAAAAAAAAAAAAAACAAGAGGAAAAAGTATGATGAGAAAAGTACTACAGAAGAAAATGAGAAAAAATGCAACGAAAAAGCATGAAAACTACGCAGCGGAAAAAGAAGAGAAAGGAAAGCAAGTCAGGGAAAAAGAAAACGAGCGGCAAAAAGGAAAGGAAAGGAAAAGTAAAGGGGGAAAAAAAAGAAAACGAAGTGAAAAGGAAAAAAATGGAAAAAAAGAAAGGTAAGGGAAGAAATTAAGGAAAAATGAGAAGGTGAGGAGAGAAATACAAAGATAATTCATTGCAAAAGTCCCTTCACTCACACACCTGGCCATAAGTAGCTCCAGGTGCCACAAACAAGGTGAGGCTTAAAGGTGACCTCCTCAATACCCCCCTCTCCTCCTCCTCCTCCTCCTCCTCCTCCTCCTCTTTCTTCTTCACTCCATCCGTCCTTCGTGTGATGCCTCCCTTCTACTTTCGTCATCCTCCTCCTCCTCTTCCTCCTCCTCCTGTCAGGGGTCCGCTAAACTCATATTAGGAAGCCACTCCTCTCCCCTCTAGGCAACGGCATCATCAGAGAGAGGGAGAGGGAGAGAGGGAGCAAGGGAGAGAGGGAGAGAGGGTTTCTACAGCTGTTGTGTTGTTGATGTGCCGTGCTGAGAAACGTGTAATGCCGGCAAGGGTCTGGAGGGCTGGCCTGTGTGATCCCCCCTGTGTGTTTCCTGCTACAGTGGTGAGGTGGGGCTCTCAACACTGGCCAGGGAGCTGCTACAACACTACACCAGTAACACTACTACTGCTACTGTTGCTTTGCTTTGCTCCTCCTCCTGTTACAATCACTACTTCTCTGGTCTTCATTATTTTATTATTTATTATTTTTTTCTGCTCCTACTGGGAACTGTCGCTACATTACTGCAATGGATACTAACACTACTACTACTACTACTACTACTACTACTACTACTACTACTGCTGCCTTTTCTATTATCGAGAACTACTATTCTGATACTACGCCAGATACAAACACTACTATCACTAACACCACTCCTTCTTTCCTACTCCTCCTCCTTCTGTTAGTACTACCTATCCTATTGTTACTTCTCTTCTTCCCCATCTCCTCCTACTATTCCTACTAATACTTATTCTACTACTCTATTTCTCCTTCTTCTCCTCCTCGACCTCCTAATAGTACTAATTCTCCTACTGTTACTCCTATTTCTCTTCTTCTTCTTCTTCCTCCTTCTACTACTACTACTACTACTACTACTGCCACTGATAATACAGCACCGACAACAATAACAAGAAGGACGAGAAGAACAAGAACAAGAACACTGACAGACTGAACGACGCACTGATAAACTGATTTTAAGCAACGAAAAACACAAATAAAGACACTTAAAAAAGACTTTCCCATCAATTACAAGGATATTATCACTACTGACATCACTCTTCCCATAACCACAAGTGTTGTTGAAAGCCACCATAAGACGAGACTCGTATAACACAACACATGCAACACAACACAGCATTTTCTTCACCTTTCCTTACCTGAAATATAAGACACGAGAAGCGAGGCAGTAATGAATTTGAATTTGAAAACAGATTACGAGAAATATGGAGAGAGAGTGAGAGAGAGAGAGAGAGAGAGAGAGAGAGAGAGAGAGAGAGAGAGAGAGAGAGAGAGAGAGAGAGAGAGAGAGAGAGAGAGAGAGAGAGAGAGAGAGAGAGAGAGAGAGAGAATTCGTGGTGGTTCAAAAAGGAGAGATAGGAAAAGGGAAAAATCAGGAAGATATATTTACACAAGCGAGGAAAATAATAAAAATAAAAGGGAAAAAAAGAAGAGGAAAGGGAAAAACTGACTCAGGAGACTAAAGGAAACTGGAGGAGAGGAGGAGGAAGGAAGGAGGAAAAGTTACAGGAGTGAAGGAGGAGATAAGAATATAAAATACAGAGAAAAAGAAAGGATACCAGGAGGAGGAGGAGGAGGAGGAGGAGGAGGAGGAGGAGGAGGAGGAGGAGGAGGAGGAGGAGGAGGAAGAGGAGGAGGAGGAGGAAAGACGAGACAGACACGGGTGACAAAGGGAGAGTAAAGGAGAGGGAGAAGAAGGGAGAGAAAAGTATGAGTGAGGGAGAGGAGGAGGAGGAGGAGGAGGAGGAGGAGGAGGAGGAGGAGGAGGAGGAGGAAAAGGAAAGAGGACAAGAGTGAAATAAAGGCGAACAAAACTAGTGTTGAAGAAGAGGAAGGGAGAATAAGAGAGAGAACAAAAAGGAAAGGAAAGAAGAAAGAGGAGAGAAGAGAAAAGACGACGAAGAGAAAAATCAAAACAGAAGTGATATAGAAAGGAAAGAAGAGAAAGAAGACATGGAAAATTAGAAAACGAAAAAAAAAAGAGGGAAGAAGAGAGGAGAAAAGTACTGACTGAGGGGAAAGAGGAGAGAACGAAGAGGAGAAAGAGGAGGAGGAGGAAAGGGGAATTAGTAGAGGGGAAAATTCAGCACTCAGGGAAACGGGACTAAGGGAAACTAAGGGGAGACTCTTACTGTGGCGCAGCGAGGGGAGAGAGAGAGGGGAAGGCTCCAGCAGGGCGGCCACGCGTACCTGTGAAGGGGAAACACGGCAGGTGAGTCTCTGCTAATTACTGGTCATGCACAGGCTGGTCACGAGGCGAGTTTGTCAGGTGTATCTTATTTGTACTCTTGGTTGTGTTGAGGGGAGGGAGGGGAGGGGAGGGAGAGAGGGGTGGAGTGGGGTAGGAGTGTGTGTGTGTGTGTGTGTGTGTGTGTGTGTGTGTGTGTGTGTGTGTGTGTGTGTGTGTGTGTGTGTGTGTGTGTGTGTGTGTGTGTGTGTGTGTGTGTCGGTAATTACACTGGTTGTTCTGCTTCGATTTGTATCATTGTATCTATCTGTTCATTTATTTCATTGTATTGATGTATTTGTTTATCTATTATTTATGTATATATATATATGTATGTTTGTATGTATGTATGCATGTATGGTGAACCTTTAGCTACTTAACTTAACTAAACCAAAACCAATCCAATTGAAACCAACCTAACCAAACTAAACCCAACTTATCTATAACCTAACCAAACCCAACTAAACCTAACCTAACCTAACCAATGCAAACCTAACCTAACCTAATCCAACTAAACCAAACCTAACCTAAGCAAACTAAACCTAACTCAACTTAACCTAACCTAAGCAAACCTAACCTAACCTAGCATGACCCAACAACGTAACCAAACCTCACCTCACCTCACCTTACCTAATCTCACCACACCTCACCACACCAGCACATCAAGGTGAACACACACACACACACACACACACACACACACACACACACACACACACACAGAGCATTCCAGCCGCCAGTTATTCCAGGTTCCAGCTCTGTTCCAGCTTTGTTAATCGGGCGTTCCCAAAACACCAATTCTTTTATATTATGGAAATAATTTTGAATAGGTAAATAAAGCGTGGTGATATTCGATTATAAAACAATTATTTATTCTCTGGTTAGAAATTACGCGTGTGTACTTAGCTAGAAGGAAAATACTTGTTTTTTTTTTTTACCCCACTCCCCCCCAGAAAAATATTAACTGGTGTTCATTTAAGCAAAAATGAATTAATTTACCTGCAGTTTCTCTGTCCGCGAGAGAGAGAGAGAGAGAGAGAGAGAGAGAGAGAGAGAGAGAGAGAGAGAGAGAGAGAGAGAGAGAGAGAGAGAGAGAGAGAGAGAGAGAGAGAGAATTTTTACTAGCAAGCATCGACAACTTAAATCCAACACACACACACACACACACACACACACACACACACACACACACACACACACACACACACACACACACACACACACACAAAATAAAAAAAAAGATAAAATACATAACAAATAGAAACAAAAATAAAAACATACATGTCAGATACAATTTTTTCCCCTTTTCCCCCTCGTTCTTTTTGCTTATTCTCTGCTTTAGACTTTCCATTATAAAGCTGAAGGCCTTTAACACAACCTCTTCCCCTGTCCCTCTCTCTCTCTCTCTCTCTCTCTCTCTCTCTCTCTCTCTCTCTCTCTCTCTCTCTCTCTCTCTCTCTCACATGAAGAGACGAGAGACAAGAAATGAGGGAAAGATATTGGGGAAAAAAAGGAAGGTTAGGTAAGGTTAGGTAAGGTTACTGAAGAGAGGAGGAGAGGAGGGAAGTAATGGAGGTAAAAAAGTAGAGGGAGGAGGGAGGGATGAGGTATGAGGTGAGGGAAGAAGAGAAGGAGGAGGAGGGGGAGGAAGGAGAGAGATTGTCACTCTCTTGTCTTAGAGGAGCTTTTGGCGTCCATTAGAGAGAAGGAGGAAGAGGAGGAGGAGGAGGAGGAGGAGGAGGAGGAGGAGGAGGAGGAGGAGGAGGAGGAGGAGGAGGAGGGATATGAAGGTGATGAGAAGAAGATGCGTTAGCTGAAAAAGTCTGGAAAAATGTACTCTCTCTCTCTCTCTCTCTCTCTCTCTCTCTCTCTCTCTCTCTCTCTCTCTCTCTCTCTCTCTCTCTCTCTCTCTCTCTCTCTCATCATCAACAACTTTTCACAAACACACACTCCTCTCTTTTCCTTCCTTCCCCTCACAACGGAAGAAGAAGGAGAAGGAAAAGAAAAAGAAAAAGAAGAAGAAGAAGAAGAAGAAGAAGAAGAAGAAGAACTCGACACCTCTTCAAAACGATCTGGCTAACTGGTAAATCACTATTCAAGATTCCAAGTGTACTAGTTCGATACCTTTAAAGTCCAGCCCTTCTTCCTGCTTACTGTCTTATAATTATCTCGATATTTACGATCACGGGGGGAGAAAAGGGGAGAGGAAGGGAGAGGGGGGAGGGGAAGGTGTGGAGGGAGGGACAGAGGAAGGGAGAGGTGAGAAGGAGCAAATTCGTTTCAAAGGAGATGGGGATGAGAGAGGAAGAGTTGAGGGAGAGTGATAGAGACATGGAGGAGGAGGAGGAGGAGGAGGAGGAGGAGGAGGAGGAGGAGGAGGAGGAGGAGGAAAAAGTTGCAGATGAAAGTCAGAGAGATGCAAAGAAAAAAGAGGGAAAAAAAGAAGGGAAGAAAGATAAGGAAGGAAAAATGAACAAGGGAAGGAAGGAAGGAGGAGAGATGAGAGAAAAAGGAGAGAAAGGGAGGAAGGAGAAAGGAGCGAGAAAGGGGGAAAAAAAGGACTAATGGGGGAAAGGAAGAAGAGGAGGAAAATAATGGAGAAGGAAGGAACAAACGAAAAGAACCAGAAACAAAGACAGGAAGGAAAAGGAAAAAGAAAAGAAAAGAAAACGAAGGAAAAAGGAAAATGGAAAAAAAAATAAAGTAAGAAAAGAAAGGATGGATAAACTGGAAAACGGAAGGAAGAAAGGAAAGAAAGAAGCAAGAAGAGAGAGAAAGACAGAAAAAAATGAAACGAAAGAGGAAGAAGACACAAACGTAATAAAAGGGAAGAGAGGAAGACACACGAAGGAGAGACGAGAGACGGAAAGGAAACAGCTGATAATTACGTTAGCAGCGGCATTAGGTGGAAAGGGGAGACGAGGAGAGTGAGAGAGAGAGAGAGAGAGAGAGAGAGAGAGAGAGAGAGAGAGAGAGAGAGAGAGAGAGAGAGAGAGAGAGAGAGAGAGACGATATATTAGCTAGGGAGGGTGAAAGAGGGAGAGAGAAGGGAGAGAGAGACGGGAAAGTAGGCAAAGTCAGGCAAGGAAAGGTAATAGATAAGAAGGGAGAGAGAGAGAGAGAGAGAGAGAGAGAGAGAGAGAGAGAGAGAGAGAGAGAGAGAGAGAGAGAGAGAGAGAGAGAGAGGTCAAGAGGATCACATCATCAGTAAAGGATATTGATTTTTCCCTTTTCATCCCACCGATTGGGACACTAACAAGAGGAGGAGGAGGAGGAGGAGGAGGAGGAGGAGGAGGAGGAGAAAGGCTAGGAACAAGGAAGCCTACAGAACAATCAAAGCCTCCCTCACTAAGCCTACAAAAAAATTTGATCTCCCTTTCAAAATCTTTAAGCACCCCCTTCAAAACAAAAGAAAACGGGACTTTCATACATTCTAGAAAAAATATATAGGCCTCCCTTTTAAAAAAACCTTCAAGTACCCCCTTCAAAACAAAAGAAAACTGACTTTCGAACCTTCTGAACAAAATTATGACCCCCTTTTGAAATCCTTTAAGTACCGCCTTATAAAACAAAAGAAAACGGGACTTTCCGGCCTTGAAGTAAATATATCTTAAAATGCCAGAAATAAGACACACATTAGCCAGGGGTAGGAAAGTGAGGAATTGCCACATAACAGGTATGAAGGTAAGATTTGCTACCTTTTGTAATGATCACCTGACACGGTATATTAAAGATTTCATTCCTTTTTTCCCTTCTCCCTTTCTTTTCCCCTTTTCTCCCTTTTCTTCTTTACCAAGTCGTTGAATTTTTGTTTGTTTTCCTTCTTATCTTCTTTCATCATGTTTGTTTTTCTCTTGTTACCTTATCTACTTGTTTTTCATCCCTTTTCCTTTTCTATCTCTTTTTTTTATTTTTTTCCTTTCTTCCTTTCCTAGTCGTTGAATTGTTGTTTGTTTTCTTCCTGTTTTGTTTCATCATGTTTGCATTTTTGTTACCTTCTTGTTTTTCTATCCCTTTTCCCTTCCTTTTTTTCCCTTTTCTCCTTTTCCCTTTCCTTTCCCAGTCGTCTGTTCCTTTCTCCCCTTTTCTCTTTTTTTCCTTCTTCCTCTCTTTCCTTTGCAGAGTACTTTTCTCTCTTATCCTCCTATCTTTTTGCCTTTTTAACGCATTTCCTTCCTCTCCCCTCTTTTCTTCCTCCCTCCCTCCTTCTTTCTTTCAATTCTCTCATCTCCTTTCACTCTCATCTCTCTCCTGTACCTATTTACACCCCACCCTCCTACTCTCCCCTCTATCCTCTCCCTCTGCCCATACGTACTTTCAATCTGGCCTCTCCCGTGCCTCTCTCTCCCTCTCCCTTCGCTCTCCCCTTCTCTCTCACGCCAAATGAATAGGTCTCAGCTACTAAATACAGACATAAGAGGAGGCAAGGTCAGATTAGGGAAAAGGGGGAGGGTATACTGAGAAAAATTATGTATCACTGAAGAGGAGGAGGAAGGGGGGATGAATCATGTGTAGGGGAAAAAAGTAAAGCTTATTGAGTTTCCCCCATAAGAAATAGTAATAATAGTAATAGTTTCCCATAAAATGTATGATAATAATAACTTAGATTGTGTGCTAAAGATGGATGGGCAAAATGGAGGAGATAATAAAATGAATAATAGATGATATATTAAGGAAATGATACATAAAGTTGGTAGGGGTGATGGTTTTAGCAGAGGGAAGTAAATTAGAGAGAAGAATGAGAAGGATGGAATAATGGGTGAGCTAGGAAGTAGTAAAGGAAGGAAATAACAAACATGAATGAAACTAGGATGAAAATAATAGTAAATATGTTTCTTAAAATAATAATGAAAAGAATAAAACAGTGAAACAAAAAGTAGAACACGAATGAAAAATTAATGAATAAGGAATATGTAATGAACCAAATTAAGGAAAAAAATAAACATAAATAAAACTGAGAAGAAAGCCAGCAAACATGTTTTTTTTTTCAAATTTTAGAATAACAAAAGACATCAGAAATAAGTAAAAGAAATAGGAAAAAATACTGAATGAAATAAAGAAAAAATAAAAAAGTAAAACAACAAAACCATGAATAAAACTAAATGAAAAATAACAGCAAGCGTTTCACAAAATCTCTAAAAAAAAAAAAAAAAGAACAAAAACTACATAACAAAAAAGTAAAAGCACGACTAGAAAAAAATAACACTTGACCTTTACAAATCTAGTGCTTAGCAAAAAAATAAAAAAATAAAATAAAATAAATGAAAAAAAAGAAAGAAAAGACAGGAAAAAGAGAAAGAAAAGACAGGAAGGGGAAAAAAAAACACGTAGGTAAATAAAACCAAATTGAAATAATACAAAACAACGATTTATTTTATGAGAGCAAACTTTTAAAGAAGGAAAGAGAGAAGACAAGACGGAGAGAAAAATACAAGAGCACAGGTAAGGAAGACAAGCAGGTACCAGGTAAATAAATAAGTAAAAGTAGGAATAAGTAAAGGAATGTCTCTAACACACCTGAGGAGGAAAAAAAGTGACAAAGAAAAGATGGAAACGAGAAAATAATGAAATATGATAAAAGAAAAGTTAAAGTAAGGGAAAAAGACGAGAAGAAAAGTATAGAAACAAAAATATGAAAGGGAGAAATAGGAAGAAAGGAAAATTTAAAGGGGGGATATAGGAAAAAATAATAAGGGAAGAGGTGAGATGAAAAAAAGGGAGGAAAAAAGAAAAGTTAATAAAGAAAAATTACAGCTTACAACTAATTAAATCTCTCTCTCTCTCTCTCTCTCTCTCTCTCTCTCTCTCTCTCTCTCTCTCTCTCTCTCTCTCTCTCTCTCTCTCTTCTCTACCACCCTTCTTCCCTCCTTACCTCTCCCTCTCTCCCTCCCTCACACCCGCCCCCCTTCTTCCTCTCCCTTACACCCCTCCCCCTTGTCACTCTCCTATCATTTAATCTCCCTCCTTCCCTTCCTCTTCAATCACGGTCACTTCATTTTCCTTTCATCTCCTTTCACCTTCACCCTTGCATTATTCTCTCTTTTATTCCTCCTCCTCTTTTGTTGTTGTTGTTTTTTTTACTTTACACAGTTTTCACATTAGTTTGTCTATCTTTTTTTATTGCATTTTTGTTTTCTTTTTTTCTTTCATTTATTCTTTCTCTGTCTCTCATGTTGTTTTCATTTCTGTCTTTCTTCCTTTCTTGTGTTCTTTTTTGTGCTTTTCTTTCGTCTTTTTCTACTGTTTTATTTTATTTTCTCCTCTTCTTCTCCTCCTCCTTCGTCTTTAGTTATCATTATTATTATT
>NC_087176.1:4425000-4430000 GCF_035594125.1 Scylla paramamosain
AGTGAAAACAGGAGGGAATGCACTAAGAAATAAAATAAAAAAAAATATCTTGCAGGAAAAAAGGAAAATATTAAATGATAAAGCAGAGAGAATAAAAAAATAAATAAATTCACAACACACACACACACACACACACACACACACACACACACACACACACACACACACACACACAGGTAAAGAGAAAATATTGCTATGTTAAAGGTACTTACCTGGTCTGATATTTAAAGGTAAAGCCAGAATTTTAAAGCCCTCCCTCTCCCTCTCCTCTCTCTCTCTCTCTCTCTCTCTCTCTCTCTCTCTCTCTCTCTCTCTCTTGTCACGTAGGAAGAATAAGGTAGCTTCCATATATGATGATGAGGAAGACCAGAAGGAGGAGGAGGAGGAGGAGGAGGAGGAGGAGGAGGAGGAGATGAGTGAGAGGAGGGGAAGAGCACTAAAGGGGACGTCGAGGAAGAGAAAGATGGGATGACAGGGAAGGGGAGGGATGGTGAGAGAATAGGAGAGAGAGAGGGAGAGGACCAAGAGAGGAAGGATAGCGTAAAAGGGAGAGAGAGAAAGAGATAGAAGGGGAGAGGGAGAGAGAGAGAAAGAGATAGAAGGGGAGAGAGAGAGAGAGAGAAAGAGATAGAAGGGGAGAGAGAGAGAGAGAGAGAGGGGAGAGGTCTGTTAATAGATGTATCGTAAGCCATATAAAGTAATCTTGAAAGTACTCTTCTAATTACACAAATGGGACGATAAACTAAGCTACACACCCCCTCTCCCTCTCCCTCTCTCCCCCCTCTCCCTCTCTCCCACACACGCACGCACGCACGCACACGCAATTATTCTGCGCGCGACAACACACACGTAAACACAGAAGCGGAGGTCTCGCGCACGATTATTCATGATACGCCCGCACGCACGCACGCACGCCAAGGGGGAGGCGTGGAGTGGCCCGCCGCACGCACCCGGAGGCAGGAACAGACGCATAATCGCCCGCCGCACGCCACGCCACACGCCGCGACGCACGCCACGACCAAACGGCAGCGAGGCGATGCGTGTGAACTGCGACGGCAAGGAAGAGGAGGAGGAGGAGGAGGAAGAAAGACGCCAACAAGAAAAAAAAAGAATAATAAAAGCAAGAAAAGGAAGACTAGGAGGAAGAACAACAATGAAAACAAGAACAAGAAAAGGAGGAGGAGGAGGAGGAGGAGGAGGAGGAGGAACACCAAGAAAAACAGTGGCAAAAACAAGAAAATGAGGAAGAGGAAAAGAATGAACAAGAAGAAAAACAAAAACAAAAACGAAAAGAAAAGGAACAGGAGGAGGAGGAGGAGGAGGAGGAGGAGGAAGAGGAGGAGGAGGAGGAACACAAACAAGAACATGAACCATAATAAAACAAAAGAATAAAAGGAAGAACAAGAACACAAAAAAGAAGAAAAGGAAGAGGAGGAGGAGGAGGAGGAGGAGGAGGAGGAGGAGGAGGAGGAGGAGGAGGAGGAGGAGGAAAATACAAAGGAATACAAAGAAAACAAGCAGCAGCAGATCTTTTGGCCCTTGTTTGTTCCTTAATTATGAAGAAAGTAGTAGTAGTAGTAGTAGTAGTAGTAGCAGTAGAAGGAGGAAAAAAAGAGAAAGGGAACAGAGAAGAAGAAAGAATAAATATTGAGAAAGGAACAGAATATAGACAAAAAGAAAGAAAGAAAGACAAAGAAAACAGAAGACATAGAAGGAAGAGAAAGAGGAAATAAGATAATGGAAAGAACCCAAAGGCGGAAGGAAAATAGGAAGAAGTGAAAGATAAACAGAAAACGTAGAAGTGAAAGGAAATGAGACAAAAAAAAACAAAGGAAGAGTGAAAATGGCATGTACTGATAAAAAGGAGATAGAAGAGAGAAGAAGAAAGTCCATGAAAATAAAAAAAAAAAAGACAGCAAAGAAAACGTAAAAAAAGAAAAAGTAGAGAAAAGAAAAAACAAAGAAAAAAACATAATAATAAAGCATATAAATTAAGAAAAAGGAGAAAAAAACAATGAAAACGGAGAAAAAAGAAAATGAAAAGTCTAATGAAAAATACTAGAGAAAATAACAGGAAAAAGCAAAAAAAAAAGAAAATAACAAAAAAATAGGCAATAAAGCACATAAATAAAAAGGAAGAGAAAATAATAACAAAAGAAAAAAACAAAAAATTAAAGAAAAAATGAAAAAAAAATTCAAGAAAATAATAATAATAATAATAATAAAACAAGCTGAAAATAAGAAAATAAATAAAAAAAGAGATAAGACACATGATTAAAGAGAGAGAGAGAGAGAGAGAGAGAGAGAGAGAGAGAGAGAGAGAGAGAGAGAGAGAGAGAGAGAGAGAGAGAGAGAAAATAACAAAAGCAAAGCCGAAAACAAACACAAGGAACAGCAAAGTACAAAGACTACAAAAGGTCAGACTCACACCGAATTGACCCACGACACCAAAACAAACTAAGGTCAGGCGAGGCGAAGATGAGACGCAATTTGGTGTCATGAAAGTGTCACCCGCTGTTGGAATGAAGATGAAGGTGGTGGTGGTGGTGGTGGTGGTGGTGGTGGTGGTGGTGGTGGTGGTGGTGCTGGTGAAAAGATTATCATAGGTGAGGGAATGATCCGTTTTCTTTATTACTTTTCATGCAGGGTATACTATTTTTTTCTTTTTTTTTTTGTTTTCCTTCTTTGTATGATTTTAAGATTGATTTTTCTTTATTTTTCTTTCTTTTTTTTATAATCTTACCTCTCTCTCTCTCTCTCTCTCTCTCTCTCTCTCTCTCTCTCTCTCTCTCTCTCTCTCTCTCTCTCTCTCTCTCTCATTCAGTCACTAACTGTATCGATCAGTCCATCACTCAGTCAGTCATTCAGTCAGTCAGCCATTCACTCCCACAGTCGAAGCGTCAGTCATTTACTCAATCGATCACTCACTCACTCACTCACTCACTCACTCACTCACTCACTCATACTTAGAAACATATGATACACTACTACAAAAAAAAATCCTTGCTCTCTCTCTTTCACACACACACACACACACACACACACACGCCTGTCCCTAATAATATTCACTTCTTTCTTTCTCCACCTACTCGTCTTTTCATCACTGAGGATAAAAATAAATAAATAAAAAGGGTCACAGGAGAAATAAGCAAGGGAACGAGGTCACATCATCATCACCATCATCAGGAAAGCAGGTCAGCTAATGTAACCTTCCCACGCAATTAACCTGAAGGGAATGACGGCAGTATTAAATTAACGCTTTTTATTACCGGTTTCTCTTGTGCATTCAAACGTACACTTATTTATTTTCCCTTCTGTATCTTTTTATGTTTATATATATTCTCTCTCTCTCTCTCTCTCTCTCTCTCTCTCTCTCTCTCTCTCTCTCTCTCTCTCTCTCTCTCTCTCTCTCTACATCAATTAGCCTAGTTCACTTTTCCATGTACGCCTCAATTCCTGTTTGTTTGTTTGTTTGTTTGTTTGTTTGTTTGTTTGTTTCCCCGCAGCATTGCATTTTCAAAGGCTATTTCATAAGAGCTCTTTTAAATACCACACCTGCTTTGCCTCTCCCACCTTCACTTTATCATAAAATACTCTAAACGCACCATATGTTTCACACTCTCACTCTCTCTCTCTCTCTCTCCTTTTCATTCCATTTCGTCATTTTTTTCACAATTCACCGACTCCATTTTGCTCGCTGCTTCCATTCCGGTGCCTCTCCCTCTCACTCTCACTCTCCCTCTCCCCCTCTCTCTCTCTCCCCAAAAAGTAGGCGTGTCTGACAGGTTCCATGTTTCAGTAAATATTTTCAAACTAGGTGTGATAAAATGTTCTGTTATTGAATCAAGAGAAATAGATTAAACCCGTCACAAGTCATATTAGTATTTTATTTTTCTATTTTTTTGGGGGGTGGGGGGTATAATTTTTTTTTCTCTCTCTCTCTCTTTTCCTCCGTCTGTCTGTCTATCGTGTGTCTGTCCATCTCTCAATACTGCTGTCGGTCACGTGTCATTTTTGTCTGTCTGTCTGTCAATAGTTTGAGTCCAATGGGTTTCTCTCTCTCTCTCTCTCTCTCTCTCTCTCTCTCTCTCTCTCTCTCTCTCTCTCTCTCTCTCTCTTTCAGGCAGTCTATATCGTTCTCTCTTTCGGTTCTTCTAAATCTTTACGCCTGTCAATCACACACTCTCATCTCTCTCTCTCTCTCTCTCTCTCTCTCTCTCTCTCTCTCTCTCTCTCTCTCTCTCTCTCTCTCTCTCTCGCCCAATTTTAATCCCTGTAACATCCCTTCCCTTCCATTCCCTTCCTTCATTTAAAGCTTTTCTTCATTTGTTCTTCCGTCATCCTTTCCTTCCTTATTCCTCATTCATTACAATACATTCAAATTTTGTGTAACTCCTCTATTTTGTTTTTTTCCTTTGCATGTTTCTTTGTCTCAATATTGGTATTTCCGTCTGTATGTCTGTATGGTGTCTTGAATTCTGTTTCTTTGTTTTATCTATCTGATGCCCCCCCTCTCTCTCTCTCTCTCTCTCTCTCTCTCTCTACAAACATGACCTTGGTGAGAGCAGTAGAGAGAGAGAGAGAGAGAGAGAGAGAGAGAGAGAGAGAGAGAGAGAGAGAGAGAGAGAGAGAGAAAGACTGGTATGCCTCGCTTGACCTGTTTCCTCCCTTCCTCTCTCCTCTCCCTTCCCTCTCCCTCTCTCCCTCTCGCCTTTTCCTTCCCCACTAGCCCATCTTCCATCCCGCGGCCGCCTCCCCTTCACTATATTCCCGTTTTCTATAAATGTAATGGTTTTCGAATACTTGAAACTGGCAGTAAAGTTTGTTAAAGACAGTAGTTTACGTACTAACACTCATGCCTTTTTGTACGAGGAGGAGGAGGAGGAGGAGGAGGAGGAAGAGGTTGTGGTGGTCGTGGTGATGGTGGGAAGAGGAGAGGCAAAGAGGTGAAGGTGGAAATGTAGGAGGAGAAAAGGAATAGAAGGGTGAGGAAGAAGAAA
>NC_087176.1:4440000-4455000 GCF_035594125.1 Scylla paramamosain
CATGTTCGTTAGGAATGGTTAAGTTGGAAGGGAAAAAGATGAGATACAAAGAATGATTGTTTTTCCCTTTAATTGGAAAAAAGATAGTTAAGTCTTCAGTGATTCTGTGCAATAATAATTTGAGAATCATTACAATTTTGTCTAGAAAAAAGGGGGAAAAAAAAAACTATGAAGAATCAATTTGTGTGAAAAATAAAATGATTAACGTGTTATTGAGTTAATGTAGCAATGTGTTTGTGTCTTTATGGTAATTTTATCTCTGAATATTTAAATCATTGTTATAAATTCGTCTAGAAAAGATGGCTGATGTTGGGAAAAATAAATAAATACACAGAATGAGTTTTTAATGCAAGGATAATTAAGTTTTTATGTTCGTATGGTAATTTTATGCCTAAATATTAAGAGAATCTATAGAAATGTGCCTAAAACAGATGGATAATGATGGGCGGGGCGGGAAAGGTTGTAAGAAGTCATTTATCATCATGGAGGAAAGATAAGCTATGTGTTATCAGATAAAAAAATGTCTTTGTGGGAACCGTGTGAAATTATTGAAGAAAAGCACCAAGAAACACGGAAAAAAAAAACAGGCAAAAACAAACACGGGAAAAGACGGCAACACCAACAAACGCGGGAAATAAAACACCAACACTTAAAAACGCACGGAAAATTAAAAAAAATGCGGAAAAGAACATGAACACCAATAAACACGGAAAAAAAAACAAAAAAACAAACACGGACACCAACAAACAAGAAAAAAAAAACACTATCAACAAACACAGACAAGAAGACAACATAAGACAAAGGAAGGTGGCAAACGCACGAAAGAACGAACATTTTTTTATCAAGACGTTGTAATAGCTAAAAAAAAAAAAAAAAAAAAAAAAAAAACAGGAAAAAAAAAACAACTAACATATTACGTAACTATTCCTTTCCTCTTTTTTCCCCCTCCTTCTTCTTAGGGGTAAAAATTCAGCCCTCGTAAGGGAAACGTACGAGGGGGAGTCACGCAGCGATATTTTTGTAGTAGCAAGTTGGGCGCAATTTCTCGCTTGCTCGGCGTAATGTAAGGCGGGGCACTTGTTTATGAAGGGAGGCACGCGACACAGGACAGCGCCGCCACGGAGGAGCTGACTGCAATAACATCGCCAGGATTTGTGTTAGGAATACTACTGCTACTGCTACTGCTGCTACTACTGCTGCTGCTACTACTGCTGCTGCTGCTACTAGTGTTGTTACTGCTGCTATCACATAACATCACCGTGAGTTGTGTGAAGACTGCTACTGCTGTTACTGTTGCTACTACTACTACTACTACTACTATCACAATCATTTTATTATTTTCCTGTTACTATTACCACTACTGCAGCTTTATCATTGCTTTAAATTATGTTACTGCTAATGCTATTGTTACTACTACTACTACTACTACTACTATGCTATTACTACTACTATTGATCCTTCATCTATTACTCTTACTACTACTACCACTACTACTACTGTACTTCATCACTGCTATTAATCCTCCTCTTCCTCCTCCTCTAACTACTCCTACTATTACTCTCACTACTACTATTACACTCATCACTCATAAGAATACCACCCTTATTACTACTACCACTACCACTACTACCACCACCATCACTATAACTACAACCATGAATAATGAGACGGAAGAACCAAAATTTATAACCCTTCGGCGTGTGAAAGAAAACGAAGACCACTTATCATACACAGCGAACAGGTAAATTTCAGGGCAGACTCCTACAAATTTGAGAAAGGTGTGTAAATATGTAAGTTTGTGTAAATATGCAGCATTCAGGTGTGGGAGTGTTGTGGGATAGGTTTGGGGTGTGTGTTAGGATGTTGGGGAGGTTATCTGGGTCTTGATTGGGTAGTTGAGGGTAATAAAAGCGCTGAATCCACTTTTTCTTTCTCATTTTGTCTTTAAGTGTTGGAGTGTGTTGGGGAGGACTTGAGTGTGTTGGGGAGGACTTGAGAGTATGTTGGGGAGGACTTGGGGGTGTGTTGGGGGTGTGTTGAGGAATCTGAGGCTATTTAAGTTTTATTTTAGGGATTTAGGGTTGGAAATAAAGGGTACTGAATTCTCCTCTTCCTCTTCCTCCTCCTCATGTTAATTAATGGTGGTGTTGCTTATGTTTTCTCGTTAATGTGGCTAATGATGTTGCCTGGTAGCGGTAGTGGTGGTGGTGGTGATAATTTTGATGTTAATATCGGTGGTGATAGAGGTTGAAATATTGGTGGTAACAGTGGTGGTGGTGATGATGATGATAGTAGTAACAGTAGTAGTGGTGGTGGTAGTAGGAGTAGTAATAGTAGTGGTGATGGTGGTAGTGGTAGTAATAATATGACAACAAACAGAACAGAACCTCACACAAACACCACTTATATCCTCCCCCCCAATCTCCCCCCCACACCCAACAACACCCACACATCCCCATTCCCTCAACACCCCAGCCAACCCCCGCCCCCACACGCACCCCCCTCACCACCTACCCAGACCCCAACAGACACCCAGCCCGCCATTAGCCGCTCCTCCCAGCCACTCCACAGCCGCTGACTAATATTGGGCTTCACCTCAGCATTAACAACTGCCGCTGGAAAGCCTTGAACATATAGGTCATTACCGGTTTTCCGATACTCAGGAGGAGGAGGAGGAGGAGGAGGAGGAGGAGGAGGAGGAGGAGGAGGAGGAGTACATTAGTGAAGGTAAACTCCAACCTTGCAAAAGAGGAGGAGGAGGAGGAAGAAGAGCTAAGGAGAGAGTCTTTATTCCTCCCTCGTTACCTCTTCTTCCTCCTCCTCCTCCTCCTCCTCCTCCTCTTCCTTTTCCTCCAGACAGGCAGATGAAATGAGGCGATAACTAACCTAATCTAACCTAGTCAAACCTGACCTAGCCTAACCTAACATTGCCAAACTTAACCTAACCTAACAATTTAACCTAACTTAAACTAACCTAACCAAACCTAACCTAACTTAAACTAACCTAACCAAACCTAACCTAACTTAACCTAACCTATATTTATCACGCTATTCGTCACTCTTTCTCCCTCCTAGTGACAGCTTGTTAAGGGTGAGAGTGACACTTTAATGACCGATGAGAGAGAGAGAGAGAGAGAGAGAGAGAGAGAGAGAGAGAGAGAGAGAGAGAGAGAGAGAGAGAGAGAGAGAGAGAGAGAGATACACAAGGCAACACAAACAAAAATAATAATAATAAAAAAAACAAAATAAAGAGAAAGAAGAAAAATAAATAACAGAAATCAGATAAACTGACATAAAATAGAATAGAATATATGAAAATAAAAAAAAGGAAAAACAAGGGAAAAATATAATTCTCGAAGGCGAGAGAGAGAGAGAGAGAGAGAGAGAGAGAGAGAGAGAGAGAGAGAGAGAGAGAGAGAGAGAGAGAGAGAGAGAGAGAGAGAGAGAGAACTAAAGCTTTCCGATACAGATCACAGAACGAATCCCAATCCACACACACACACACACACACACACACACACACACACACACACACACACACACACACACCTAAAACCAGCCCCAATGTGCACTGTCACGACCACTAAAGGGGGGAGGGGGGAGGAAAAGAGAAAGAGAAAGAGAGAGAGAGAGAGAGAGAGAGAGAGAGAGAGAGAGAGAGAGAGAGAGAGAGAGAGAGAGAGAGAGAGAGAGAGAGAGAGAGAGTGGGAATGTCTGTGTCTTCCATTCCAACTCAACAATAGGAATAGGAATTTTGAGGCGGGGGATTCCTGACCTCCCTCTCCCCCTCTCCCTCCCTCTCCCTCTCTCTCCCTCTCTCCCCAGATCTAGCTGAAGGCGGTCGAGTCACGTCTATGTTGTACGGCTGGAAGAGTGCCGGGAGGGGGGTAGGGGGAGTCAGCGAGAGAGAGCGAGAGAGAGAGAGAAAGAGAGAGGGAGAGTTAGAGAGAAGGTTAGAGAGGAGAGGGAAGAGAGAGAGAACTGAAAGAGAAGCGAAGGAGAGGAGAAAGGGGAGGACTGCGAAAGAGTGTTGAAGAGAAAAGAAAGAAGGAAATGAGAGGGAAGAGAAGAGAGAATGGAGAAGCGGAGGGTGGTGGAGGAGTGTGGAAGAAAGAGTGGAAGGGAGAGAGAAGAAGGAGAGGAAAGGAATGACCCTCAGTAAAGAGACAAAAGAGATTAAATGAGGAGGAATAAGAGGAAGAGAGAGAAAGAGGAGGAGAGGAAAGAGAGGGGAAGGACTAGGGAAAAGGGAGGAAGGGAGGGCTTAAAGTAAGAAAGAAGAGGAGGGGAAAGGAGAGGAAGAAGGAGAGGGAAGGAAGGAAGGGAGAGTTAAAGAGAGAAGAGAGGAGAGAGAAAGGAAGAGAACTAAAAGGAACAACAAAGTAAGGATAAGGAGGAAAAGAAAGACGAAGAGAAAGAAGAAGAAAAGCAACAACAAAACAAAATGAGGAGGAAGAGAAAGAGATAGAGAAATAGGAGGAAAAAGTAGTGAATCTTTAAAATATATCCTTCGCTCCCTCTTCTCCTCCTCCTCCTCCTCCTCCTCTTCCTCCTCCTTCATAAGATATATTTATTAAGACTGAATTATTTCAACTAAACAAAAGACACCCAGAGAGAGAGAGAGAGAGAGAGAGAGAGAGAGAGAGAGAGAGAGAGAGAGAGAGAGAGAGAGAGAGAGAGAGAGAGAGAGAGAGAGAGAGATTAAAGATACCCGTGCATATGACCAACTTAGTGAATGACTGAAAAGAAAACGTTCACAGAGAGAGAGAGAGAGAGAGAGAGAGAGAGAGAGAGAGAGAGAGAGAGAGAGAGAGAGAGAGAGAGAGAGAGAGAGAGAGAGAGAGAGAGAGAGAGAGAAACATACATACATACAGACATACAGATGGGTCGGTACAAAACAATACAAAATATTATAACTTAAACATTTATTTTTTTTCATTTCGCTTTCATTCCGGGATATGCAAAACTTGAAAACGGTGCTTAGTGGGGGAGGATGAATGGGAGTGGTGCTGGGAGGGGAGAGGGAGATGGGAGAGGAGGAAAGGGGAGGAAGTGGATGCGAGATAGAGGACGAGGAGAGAGGAGTAAGATGAGAGAGAATGGGAGAAAGGAGAGAACGAGAAATAGAGGGGAAAGAGAGAGGAAAGATAACAATAAGATGGAAGAGGAGAGGAGGGGATGGAATGGCAGGTGGGAGATGGAATAGGGAAATAGGAGGAGATGGGAGAAAGAAATAGACGAGGATGGGGGGGAGTGAGAGAGAAATAGAGAGGAAAAATAGGAGAGAGGATGAGAAAGGGAATAGAGGAAGGGATAGAGAGAGAAAGAAAGATGAGTAAGACGGGAGAAGAGAGAGAGGAAGAGATGGGAGAGGGAAGACGAGGATGGGGGGAATACTAGCTGGAGGAGATAGAAGGGGGAAAAGAGAGAGAGAAAAAAAAAGCTGTTATGATGAAAGGGAGAGACTTGATTGCATGAGGGGAGTTTCGCGCCCTAAGGGGAAGTGTCAAAAGCAATGCTCAAAGTAGAGGGGCTTCCATTGCTGGCGCCTTTTTTTTCATATATTTACTCAAATGCGCCTCATCAATGCCGCTGTGGATGGGAAGAGTGTTGAAAAGTTGCCATTGGTTCCGTGAGATGGTGAGTCGAGATGGATACACAGAAAAATAGTGATCTGGGTTTTCCTTTCCTATTTTTTTATATATTTACCCTCATCAGTGTTGGTGTGGGTGGGAAAAGATGCTGTAAAGGTGTTGAAAATTCCCCATTGGTTCTGCGGGAGGCTGGTGAATGGAGATGTACGTAAACACAACAAAGGTGATCTAAACTTCCATTGGTGTAACTTATCTATTTACTCTCATCAGTGTTGGTGTGGATGGGGAAAAAGTGTTGAAAAATTCTCCCACTACATTTAGAGAAAATAAATTAATATAAACAAATAAATGATAAATAAGACACGATTATACAAGTTACCAATCACAGCCACTCATTAATTTGGCCTCCAACAAACAACAGAGAAACAGAAAACAGAGAGAAAGCTTAAAAAAAAAAATTCAGAGGAGGAAGAGAAATAACTGATAAAATATAAACAAAACACGAGTAGACACATTCACACCCGCCCATTATCTAATTTCCAACAGGCAACAGAGAAACAAAGGAGGAAAAACAGAAAGGAAGCTTCAAAAATAAGAGGAGAAAGGGAGATAACAGAGGGAGATAACAGATAAAATTGGGAGATAACAGAGGGAGATAACAGATGAAATTAAACAAAACACTTACACATAATCACTCACACCTAACCTATTATTATACCTTATTCAGAGGTCAACAAATAAAAAAAAGAGAAAACGGAGGAATTAAGGGGTAACAAAAGTGAGGAAGTTTAACTGGAGAAAAAAGAAAATTAACAAATTAAACAAATCACTAGACACCTTATACTTCAAATCCAACCTATTATTTCATCTCATTCAACAGAGGAAGAGAGAAAAGCTACAACGGAGAGGAAGGTCGCCACTGATAAAACAGAAGAGGTAACCTAAGAACACAAAGCCACGGGAACAATAATGAACGGCAGCAATTAGTCAAGAAACCACAGGTGATCAGGTAACACGCCCATACCTGCCCACACCTGTCCGCTTTTGTACAGAATACGATATTTTGTTCTGTATCGTGTTTATTGTTTTCTTAGTCTGTGATGTGTGTGTGTGTGTGTGTGTGTGTGTGTGTGTGTGTGTGTGTGTGTGTGTGTGTGTGTGTGTGTGTGTGTGTGTGTATTCATAATTTTCTTTGAGTTTTCCATGTATATTATAATTGGTCTAATTGGAATAATTTAATTTTTTTTTTTTTTTTTTTTAGTATTCCAGTTATTTTATCGCTGTTTTCCTGGTACAAATATTTCCTTCAGGGTACATTCAATATTTTTACTTGTTTTGTGGAATATTAACAGTATTTTTCTAGTACATGTTTTTATTTTTTTCTGGTAGCTAATTTTTTTTTTTTCCAGGACACAATTTTTACCTCAGTTTTTAAAGTACATATTTCTTTCAGTGCCCAGTAACGTTAGAAATTCCTCCGGTACACAAACATTACTTACTTTCCCGGCAGGTTATTCAATAATTCCCCCGGTACACGTTCCCTTTTCCCTTTTACAATTATAATATTCCACTAGCACAATTAATACCTTTTACAATATATCCCTGCAAACAATATCTTTTCCCCAGTACAAACATTACAACATTTCCCTGTACAATATTACCATTCCCAGTACAGTGACCCCCAGTACGTACCTTTTCAATACATTCCGGTAAACAAAACCAACTCATTACAAAACCAACTCCTCCACACATTCCATCATTATTCCACCGGTATGCAATTACTGCCCCCTCCCCCTCCAGGTACCCAGTTATTATCCTCCCAGTAATTGTTGCCTCGCGCCTCACTGAAATATTGGGAAAGTTTGTGATTGTTCTTTATCTTTCAAATGACAGCCAATCCTTCCCGCCTGACGAAAGATAGAGAGAGATGCATTAAAGTGAGGTGAAGGGGGTGACATGGAGGGATGGATGGAGGGAGGGAAGGAGAGGGAAAGAGAGGCAGGCAGGCAGAAATCCAGAATAACTAGAGGAGGAGAAGGAAAGAAAGGAAGAAAAAATTAAACAAAACAAAGCAGGAAGAAGAAGAGAGAAGAGAAAACACATACATAAACAAACAAACACACAAACACACACACACACACACACACACACACACAAACACACACACACCCTTCCCCACTCACAAACCCCCAAATACACACACCCTTCTACCCACCTACGCAAACTCTTCCCACCCTTCCCACCTTTTCCTCACACACACCACCACCACCACCACCACCACCACCACCACCACCACCACCACCACCACCGCCTTATCACTAGTCAGACTAATGCTTTAATCTCGCAGCCCCGTGTCCCAGCAACCAGGATCACCATCAGACTTCACCAAACGGCCAATTCATGTCAATTCCTTCGACTTCTCCTTGTCCAGCCACCGCGCCGCGCCACCACACCACACGCAGACACACCAGACAACGGGCAAGATTAGAAGGGTGGATACAGACAGGAAGGGAGAGACGGAAGGTACTGAATGTTACAGGAAGGCAAGGGAGAGATTACTGAAGGGAGAACAGACACAGAGACATGCCAGATAGGGAGGATTAGTTAAGGGAGGATAAATTGCGATGGGGAGATGGGGAGAGGTTGGGAGGGAGTAAAAGGAAGGGGAAGGACAAGAGGGAGATCAGATGGGAGAATAGAACAGGGAAAGGGAAGGACAAGAGGGAGATAAGATAAGGGAGTATACAGTGGAATGAGAAGATAGAAGGGAGGTTGGGGATAAGACAGGGAATTGGAAAGGGAGAGATGAAGGGAGAATAAATTAGTAAGAAAAGACAAGGGTGAATAGGTGTTGCAGAGAAGTAAAAGATAGAAGATAGGGAGTAAAAGGAATGAATAAAGGGAGGTGAAGGAAATACAAGGGGGCAGATATGTTCAGGGAGAATAGGGAAACAGAAAGACAAAAGAGGGAGACAAGATATGACAAGATTTGGGAGTAAAAGGAATGAATAAAGGGAGGAGGAGGAAATACAAGGGGCAGATATGTTCAGGGAGAATAGGGAAACAGAAAGACAAAAGAGGGAGACAAGATATGAGAAGATTAGAGATGGAAAACAATTGAGGGAGTTATGTAAAGGGAAAAGGAAAAAAATGGAAACTGGGTGAATATTTAAGGGAGAATAAGAAGACATAAGGGAAACTAAGATTGAAAGACAGGGAGTAAAGGAAGGGAGAAGGAAAAAAAATAAGAGCAACAGAATATGGAAAGACAAGAGAATAGACAAACAAAGGAAAGAAGTAAAGAAAGGGAGAAAAGGGAGAAAAGCAAAGAGAAGAAGGAAGGTTAGGGTGGAGACGAAAAATTGGTGGTGAATGGCCGGGTGGAAAAAAAGGGAGGAGGAATGGAGGGGTTGAGAGAGAGGGGAGAAGGGAGGCAGGGAGGGAGGACATATGGTTGTGGGAGGAAAAAAAGGGAGAAATGGTACTTGAAAAGGGAAGAAGGAATGGGTGATGGAATAATAGGAAGACAAAAAGTGACATTGTCGAAGGGGAAAAAAAGGGAGGAGGAGGAATGAAAGAATGAGAGGGAAAGGGGAAAAAAAGACAGAGGGAAAAAAGAAGAAATATGTGAAAGGAAAAAGAAATGGGAAAATTAAAAAACGGTACAGCTAAACGGAAAAGAAAGAAATGGGTGGAAAGAGAGGAAAGAGGAAAAAATGAGAAGGAATGGATGATGGAGGAAAAAGAAAGGAAAAAGAGATAATAGGAAAAGAGAAGAAGGAACGTAAGAGAGAGAGAGAGAGAGAGAGAGAGAGGAGAGAGAGAGAGAGAGAGAGAGAGAGAGAGAGAGAGAGAGAGAGAGAGAGAGAAGATATGGTGCTTGGGAGAGGAAAAAAAAAAGGACAAGAGCCATTTTGAGGTTACGAGGAAGGGAGAAAGAGGAAAGATTCTGATAGTGGAGAGAGAGAGAGAGAGAGAGAGAGAGAGAGAGAGAGAGAGAGAGAGAGAGAGAGAGAGAGAGAGAGAGAGAGAGAGAGAGAGAGAGAGAGAGAGAGAGAGAGAGAGAGAGAGTAATGATGCCAGTAGAAAAAAAAAAGGAAAAAAGAAAGAACAGGAGGAAGGAATTGGAAAGATAAAAAGAAGAAAATGGAAGAAGCAGAACACATGATGGAGAAAAGAGAAAAAAAGAGAAATAGAGAAAAGTGGACGAATGAAAGAAAAACACTAAACGAGAGGAGGAAGAAAAAAAGGAAAATGAAGAAAGACAAAAGAGAGGAGGAAAAGAGAAGACGAAAAGAGATGAAAAGAAGAAAGAAGAAAGGGAGGAGAAAAAGGGAGAACTGGGTTGTGATAATAGACGAAAGGAGACGAAAATGGGAGAAAGAAAAAAAAGGAAAAGGAAAAGGAAGAGGAATGGGAAAAAGAAAAAAAGGAGAGAAAGGGAGGGGAAAAAACCTGGTTGTAATAGAAGTAAACGAAAGGAGAGGAAGGAAAAACAAAGAAGAGGAGAGGAGAAAGGGAGAATGAGAGGAGGGAAAAAAGGAGGAAAAAGGAAAAAAAGAGAGGGAAAAAAGGAAAATTGGGCTGTGCTGAGTTTTAATGTGGCGTCAGAAGCGCATTCATAATATTAAACGGGAATTACAGTAAATAGATTAACTGATGTGAATTATTGAGTTTGGATTAATGTTTTGTATCGATAGCAAATGCACTGATCTCTCTCTCTCTCTCTCTCTCTCTCTCTCTCTCTCTCTCTCTCTCTCTCTCTCTCTCTCTGGTTCATTATGATGTCAACTGTCAATAATTATGGAGTTTATTTCGCTTTTTTCAAGAGAAGCTGACAGGACGAGGTGAAGAAAATAAGAAGAAAGGATGGTGATGAAAAAGGAAACTGACAAGAAAGGAGAGGAGAAAGAAATAAGAAAAAAAATGTTGAACAATGAAACGCACACACGCACACACACACAAAAAGCCTAAATTATTTCCTGTTATCTATCTATTCTTTCCTTTGCTTCCTTACATTCTTCCTTTCCTCCTTCCCAGCCTTCCTTCTCCCTCCCTCCTTTCATTCCCCTGTTCCTTCCTCAAATCCTTCCTTCTTACCATACATCCTTTATTTTCTTCCTTTTCCTCTTCCTCCCATCCTTCCTGTCTCCCTTTCTTCCTCAATACTTCCTCTTTTCCTTCCCCATATCCCTCTCCAATCCTCCCATTTCCTCTCCTCTTTCTCCCTTCCTCCCATACATTTTCCCATCCCTTCCTCCCTCCTTTCCTTCCTTCCCTCTCTCACGCCCTACCCACGCCCACAGATACTCCAGACTGCTACGCCTCCACTTTCGTCCCCCGCCACCCGAGACGCGCTGATAGAAATGTAATGCCCTCAATGAACCGCTTCCTCTCCTGACGGGGGGCGCTGCGGGTCGTTTGTGTCACACCTGGGAATTGTGTGTGTGTGTGTGTGTGTGTGTGTGTGTGTGTGTGTGTGTGTGTGTGTGTGTGTGTGTGTGTGTGTGTGTGTGTGTGATTTTCTTTCTTCATTCCATTCTTTGTCGCTTTGTTTGTCTTTGTATGTAGGTCTCTCTCTCTCTCTCTCTCTCTCTCTCTCTCTCTCTCTCTCTCTCTCTCTCTCTCTCTCTCTCTCTCTCTCTCTCAACCATGACCTTACAGAATGTAAAATAAAGTGAATGAAAAGAAAAGAGATTAAACACTCCACAGGTGAGAGAGAGAGAGAGAGAGAGAGAGAGAGAGAGAGAGAGAGAGAGAGAGAGAGAGAGAGAGAGAGAGAGAGAGAGAGAGAGAGAGAGAGAGAGAGAGAGAGTAAATACATAATTCTCGACTTTAATATCCTTCTCCCTTTGAAATATAAGTCCCTTTAAGCCACAATAATGCCCTCTAAAAACGACCCTTTAAAAACTGGCACATTTAAAACACTACGTAGATATTGCCCAGATAAATATTTGTAGGAAAAAGTAATCTTCTGCTTCCTTGTAGGTTATGAGGAGGAGGAGGGGGAGGAGGAGGAGGAGGAGGAGGAGGAGGAGGAGGAGGAGGAGGAGGAGGAGGAGGAGGAGGACGAGGAGGAGGAGGAGGAGGAGGAAGATGCCCTTTCCTTCTCGATCTTAAAAAAAATAAACACGAATGAAACAAAACAGAAATTGTTGAAAAAATAAAACAACAAAACATTCGTACTTAGAAAAAAAAAAAAAAAACTTTTCTTGAAGTTCCCAAAGGAGGAGAAGGAGGAAGAGGAGGAGGAGGAGGAGGAAGAGTTACCTTTCCTCCCTAGGCTGACCTCACCTGGGGCGTACCTGCCATAAGCACTACAAAGGAGTATAAAAACACCCCTTTTATCTCCCTCCCCTCCAACTCCTCCTCCTCCTCCTCCTGCTGCTACTGCTCCGCCTCCTCCTGTAGCAGCACGCCGAGGGATGTCCCCAGGCTTAAAGTTTCGCTTCCCTTTCTGGGCGCGGCGGTGTTCGTCGTGGGCGCTGCAGGAGCATGTCAGGGGCGCCCTTTGTTGAGCCAAATGCCGGGAGCGCCCCAGCCATTGTTGCCGACGGAGCAGGCCAACTGGTCTCCAATATTTTGATAACAGCGACGACCTTTCCCTCCTCCTCCTCCTCCTCCTCCTCCTCCTCGTCCTCGTCTTGCTTCTTCTGCTGCTTCTTCTCCTGCTCCGCCATCTTCACGTGCTTCTTCCTTCTCAGTCTCATCTCTCCTGCTTTTCTTCTTCTTCTTCTTGTTCGTCTTCCTCTCCAAAGATTATTCTTGAAGCTTTTTTTCTTTCTTCTTCTACTTCTTCCTTATTTTCCTTCTTTATCTTCCTTTTTTTTTCTTGTTCTCGCTCTCCTTCTTTTTCTTCCTTCTCATCCTTTCTTCCTCCCTTCTTCCTTCTTTCTTATCCTCTTCCTCCTGTTTTCTTCTTCTCTTCCGCTTTCTTGTTCAACGTCTCTTCTTTCTCCTTCTTCTTCTTCTTCTTCCTCCTTCTCAGTCTTCCTCCCTTCTCCTCTTCTTGTTCGCCTTTTATTTCAACATCTCTTCTTCTCTCTCCTTCCCCTTCTCTTTCTCAGGATTCCCTTTCTCTTACCCTTTATCTCCTCCTTTCTCCTCCTCCTCTTCTTGTTCCTCTTCTTGCCCGGCGACTCTTCTTTGTCTCCCTCTTCCTCTTTCTTGTTCTTCCACCACGATCCTCCTTTATCCTCCTCCTCCTCCTCCTCCTCCTCATCCTCTTTCAAGACGACCATTCTGTTTTCATTCCCCTCCTCCTCCTCCTCCTCCTCCTCCTCCTCCTCCTCCTTCTCTTCCAATACATTAGATATGGCGCATGTTAAGGGCAGACTGAAATTTCACTGTTGTTGTTGTTGTTGTTGTTGTTGTTGTTGGTGGTGGTGGTGGTGGCTGCCCTTGTAGAGTGTATGTATGGGAGTGGAGGAGTGGAGTGAAGTGGAAGCGATGATTGGATATCTCTTCCTAGCGGCGAATAAACTAAACAAAGCGAGAGAAAGAAAATAAACAAGAAAAGAATTGAAAAAAAATCTATATAAAAAAAAACTAAAAATATATAAATAAAGAAAAAGAAAGGGTCACACACAGCGTTCACTACGATAAAACAAATGTATAGTTTTATCAAAAGCAATAAAACAGAACAAATGGCCGGCCGCTGAGGAAATTAATAAAAAAAAGGAAAAAAAGGGTGGGGGGGAAAAAACAGTGTGTATCAAAACAGTTACGGGGGAAAAGAAGTTGAAATCTCGTGCACTTGGCTGACACAAACACTAATGGCCGTTAAAAAGAAAAAAAAAAAAAAAGAAAAAAAAAAAAAAAAAAAAAAAAAACTTATTTCCCCAAAAGAGATAAAAACAAAAGACAAAAATAGATAAATTATTACGTTTATAGAAAAAAGTAATACAAAAACGCCCATAATTCCTTTGTGATCACTTAACTGACCAAAACGGCAGCACATTTTCTTCCAGCGTCAGCAACACAGGGGGAACTTTTAAAAACTCTATGCACCACCATTATTTCGACTGCGACCTTGGAGAGTGCGCAAAAAAGGCCTTCTATTAGACCTTTATAACTACCAAAAGCATAAAGTTGAATATTTGATAAGTTATACCTTTAGTCGACAGCACTATTCGTTATATTAGTTGTAGACCTCTATTATTTTCACTACGAGCTTGGATAGTGTGCAAAAAAGAGCTTGTTTCAACATTCATAGCTATCAAAGCCATAATGTTTAATATATACACAAGTTATACCTTAAATTAACTCCTTATTAACTTATACGTGAAAACAACCTTTGGAAACAGGTAAAACGTGACTATTCAAGGACTCACTAGCTTGGAAGAAAACGGAGCATCTATCAACATCTCGAGTAGAAGACGAAGGGTAAACTATAATGATTCAAACACATTACCCCTTGTTATAGATTTTCTTTTATTTCATCTGGGAAGAGAAAACGAGATAACGAAAAGATTCTTAACACCTTCATTGCGATACGTCACAATTCACAACACTTAAAGCAATGAAATCTTTATAGGCACTGACGAGGAAGTGAAGAAAAGTATTGAAGGAATAGATACGGTATTTTCCTGTCAATCTAAAGCTTCGAGGCGGCTGTAGAGCAAGAAAAGATGTCTAAAAGTGGTTAGTAATTAGGGGAAAACATATATATCTAACAACAGGGAAAGTTATGAATGCAGTTAAGTTTCCATGTCGTGAATAGAACTAGAAGCATAAAAATTCCAATAATTTCAGAACCATTAACCCTTTCACCCACAACGTCTCACAGAAAACGAGATCAAATAATATATAAAATCGTAACAAATTCTCTGTCTTGAATATTAACTAGAACCATAAAAAATAATAAAAAAAGCTACAATAACTTTACAGCCATTACCCCTTTCAGATCCAGCAACTCAAGAGAAAACGAGATAAGAATAGAAAACGAGATAAAAATATATATAGTCACGAATATAACAACTACGACCATAAAAAAAAAGAAAAAAAAATAACTTCACACCCATTACCCCATCTCAGATTTCATAACCCACAAAGATAAAATAAAATAAAAAAAAAAAAAAAATCACAAACCGCCTGTCTCGAATATAACTAAGCACAACACAACGTACAATAACTTTACACCCATTACCCCTTGCAGCCCGAGTCACTCATCAACAGAAAACGAAGTCAAAACACAGAGAAAATCGTGGCGGGCGGGAGACATCAAGCATCTGGCAGCCAATACGCCCGGGCGCTCGAGACTTTCTGAATTACGTGACGCACAAGGGGAAACAAACACGGTACGTACACACACAGCTTATCACCACCCGGCGCACATAAGGAGCAAGACCCGGGAGTGATAAGAGGACACAGAGCTGAGGGAGGAACACGAGGAAAATACATAAAA
>NC_087176.1:4462500-4485000 GCF_035594125.1 Scylla paramamosain
TAAATGAAGATACAATGCCGGAAGGAAAACGGGAGTGAAAACAGATTATAATGCAAGGGGAAAACTTAACATGAATAAAAATTAATACGGGTAAGCAATAATGAGTAAAGGTGAGTAAAGGTGAATGAAGATAAGTCAGGCTGAGTAAAGATGCGTGGAGATAAGAAGCACCAAGGAAAAATAAAAGAAAACTGAACATAATGCAAGGAAAATGTAAACGTGCGAGGTCAAAATGAATAAACGAATAAGAACAAGAGGAAGAAAAGTCAAGAGGAAGAAAAGACAAGGTGAGTAAAGATGAATGAAGATACGATAACCGAAAGAAAAAAAATCATAATGAAAAGAAAATACAACATACGTGAAACTGAATACAGCTAAATGAAGATGAATAAAAATGAGTTAAAAAGATATGAAGGGAAAACAAACTAACCGTAACACAAGGGAAAGAACTTAATGGAAATGCCTACCTACGTAATGGAAACCCAGAAATATGAAGGTAAATTATAAAGAAGGTAAACTATAAAGAATGTTGTGATATTAAGTAAACATTGATAAAAGATAACTTAATCAAACAAAAGTGTAGCGCATGGAACTTTAATGAAAACACTAAAGATTAAAGATTAAAGATAAGGTGATGATGAAGTTAAATAAAGATACAATATGAAATAAAGGCAAAGATAAAACAGACGAAGGAAAGTAGTGAACTTAACAGATAAACAAGGCGCCTGACAAACACCTAAATAGCTAAAGATAAAGAGAGATATGAAAGATGAATAAAGATGTAGCATGAAGAACACGAAAGATAAGATAGCCAGTACTTAACAGATAATACACACCTAAAAAATACGTAGATTGTTAAAGCAAAGGATAAAATAAGAAAGATAAATAAAGAAAATAACTCAAGATAAGATACCAATAACTTTAACATACAACAAACACGTAAAAAAACGCCAGGAAACGAGATAACAAAATAATAAGTAATAAAAAAAACGGTATAAAGATAAACACGAATAACGATAAAACAAGCCAAGAAAACACAAGAAAGGAAAGCACCAAGATAACCCAAACACACATACACACAAACACACAAACACTCAGCCGAGGAACGAAAGCCACACACAGGCACACACAAACTGACAGAGACAAACAAACAGCACGAACATAAAAGAAGAAAAAAAAAAAAACACCTTGGCAGTCAACGCAGTAATACCCACCAGTCAGCAGGAGACAATAAAACACACACACACACACACACACACACACACACACACACACACACACACACACACACACACACAAGGCAGTAAAGAAGCACTGGTCCTAAAGGGGAATGATGTCTCTTTCCGCCTCTCATACGCCGAAATGCTCCGGGCACATAACCTTTAATTTTATAATCAAGAGAAGTTTCCTGTGAGAGAGTCGGCCTCGCGGGGTGACACACTGAGGAAGGGCGCCTCACCTGCTCTCCTCCACCTCTCCACTCGCCCAGGTGAGAGGGAGAGTGAGAGAGTGAGGCCCTGCGAGTGTCGATGGAGTGAACGAGTGAGTGCAAAGGAGTGTTCGTGTGTAACTCCTACTTCTGGTGGAGTGTGTGTGTGTGTGTGTGTGTGTGTACGAGTATCACTTGTTGTCTTGTCCAGTAAGTCATATTTTACCTGACTGGAAATTCATGATTCCTTGACACACACACACACACACACACACACACACACACGATAGATCTCACACACTAAACAAAAAACTGGAAACTTAGTAAAGAAAACGACGCAAGAGAACGCGAGTGCGAGAGACTAAAGGAAGCACTGACACGACATAACAAGCATCAACAAACACCCCACGAGGGAGAGGCAGAGGACACGACGAGGCGAGAAGAGCACGACGAAGCAATGAAGGTGACACCCAAGCCATACACACCATTACATCACCACGCCACACCGCACGCCACACGCCACACACACACACGCATACACACACACACACCAAGCTCACCTGTCAGGGGTCTGCGAGGGTAGTGTTTATCCCGAGTGGTGCTGGATCTTCTCCATCGACATAGCTACTGTGACAAACACGTGAAGGCTGGATTCTCATTGCTCAACACCGTCACCGCGGCCCATCACCACCACCACACCAACACCACACAGGCCAGAAATATACTCGTTTCAGAAGAGCATATGCTTCGAGGAGACCTATTCACTGCCTTACGGATGGTTTCCCTTCTGTGTCATGCAACGCGGCGACACCCGGCCGGCAGAGTCACCGTCATCCGCGACTACTTCGGGTGACGCGGGCGGGTGACGCGACCGAGTGAGCGGCGGGATGGAGTTCGGCCCGCTATGGGTGTTGTCCTGGAGGGAGGCTCAGGAGGTCGGAGTGACGCGTGCGTCCTGTTCGGCGGCTGTGTTGGGTACTGACTTGCGCACCCCGCCACAGCCTCGGCCTCACCACTCTCGTCCCTCACGTCCACACCAGCGCGGACTGCGCCGTCCACAACCTTCCTCCTCCTCCTCCTCCTCCTACTCCTCCTCCTCCTTCCTCCTCCTCCTCCTCCTCCTCTTGCTCTCTTCCTCCTCCTCTCTCCGCCACAAATGACGCCACCACTGTAACCACCACAGCTGTCCACGTTGCTTTCATCACCACTTCACACCACCACACCACCGCCTCGCCACCTCGCCACGCCGCCTCATCCACCGCGCACCACCCCCACCACTACCACCACCACCACCACCGCCTCCACACTCACCAGCCGCACGTGTCACCCGTCAACACCATCCACTTGTCACTCAACACACACCTGCGTTACATAACCACACACCTGCCAGTCGTAACACCCATACTGTCACCCACTGCAGCACCGCACCTGTCTTGTACTAAGCCAACCTGTCCATCGGAAACAAATCTGAAGTGCATCAAATTAAACCAGAACTTTCTCACATAAACAACTTCTCTGACCTTTAAATTTCCCAGGAACCTCAAATTATCACCTCCACTTCCTGTCCCCTTGCCAAACTGAGCGCTCAGAGGATGACCCATAAAAACAAAATAAATAAAAAAAGCCTGACAACATACAACATTCATGCATGTAACGTAGCAACACTCATTATCGTACCCTGACTTCCTGCTGATAACACATGCCTCATCATACATAATTATACATAAATCATTCGTATACACCAAATCATACCTAAAAAAAAACACTACATAATCATACATATTTAGTCATGCATACCAATCGTGTCTAACCATCACCCATACCTACAAAAAAAAAAAAAAAAAATACATAATCATACAAATCTAATCATACACACCTAACTAACCATACCCACCCATACATACCTTACCACATACACGCACCAAACACATACATCCATACAAACACACTCTGAAGTCACGCAACATGTCTAATCACGTCTAAAAGTAACAACGCAAAGTTAACCAATAAACACACACACACACTTGAGCATGTATCCAATCAGCAGGAGCCTTGCATTAACTAAACAAGCAACTGCGGCTAATCCTTAATCATGCAATCTGATCCCTCTAATCAACAGCTAATCAGAGGCGTAAGAAAGAAGCGCAACAAAGGAACACGAAAATAAATCGAAGTTAAGGTAAGATTAAGTTAAAAATATAAGAAAATTAGGAAATATAAAAAAAAGGGAAAGACATTGAGATGGAAAGTTAATGTGAAAAAAAAGGTAAAAATAAGTGAATGCATTAAAAAGTTAGTGGACAGAAGAGTCACGTAAGAAAGAAGCAAGACAAAGGAATGTAAAAATCAAAGGGGAGATCCAGTTTAGTTTAAAAAGATAAGGAATTTAGAATATATAAATGAAAATGAGTTAAGAAATTATAGAAAAACATTGATTAAAAATACGTATGGATAAGTTAACGTAATAAAGATGAGATAGATAAAAGATAAGCAGCAGTGAAGAAAATGAAATAAATAAACATGAATATAGAAAAAAAAAAGACACTTTAGGAGAATGCAACAAAATAAATAAAAAAAAACATAAACAAAGACACGAAATATGGACAGATAAGGAAATTTAAGAGAATAAGAGAAATATAGATAGAGGAACAAGAAAAAAACTAGACAAAATACAATAGAAAAATGCATATATACAGAGACAGAGATTGAAAAAGAGAAAAAAAGAAAAAAAGAAAAAAAAAGAAAAAAACGGAAAGTAAAACTCGTGCAAAAATACTAAGCCACAAAACCAACACACACACACACACACACACACATACACACATAAGGTCAGGTGTCAATGAACGTAAGGAAAAGGTCAAATCTGATTCACAACATCCGCCAAAGAGAGAAGCGCTCCCCTCCCCATCCCCACCCCCTCCAATCCCTCCCCCCTCCTCTAACCCCCCAAATACAAGTCCATTAACGCCCCGCTGCGCCGCTTCCCCCCAACCATGCGCTTTCCATCACCCCCACCACCAAAAATCGACTGTGTGTGTGTGTGTGTGTGTGTGTGTGTGTGTGATACGCAAATATACACACTGCATGAATAATTTTTGCAGTCTCATCTCACCTCTTCCTTCCCTCTGACTCAAGCATTGCAGGAGGAACTGAATGAATGAATGAGTGAATGAGTGAATGAATGAATGAATGGATGTTTATGTATAAGTGAATGAATGAATTAATATATATGAATGAAGGAATGAAAATGAATGAATGGAGGGAACAAGGAATACCCATATGAATGAATGAATGAATGTGTTGAATGAATGAAGGAAACAAGGAAATTACCACATAAATGAGGAGGGAGTGGAAAGAGAGAATGGAGGGAAGGAGGGAGGGACGGATGGAGGGAGAGAAGGATGGTAAGGAAGAGAAGGGAGAGAAATGAATGAAGGAGAAAGGGAAAGATAGAAGGGTAAAAGATAGAACAAAAGGGGGGAGGGAGGGAGAGAGAGAGGTAAGAGAGGAGGGAAGGAGAGAGAAGGGGAATGATCGAAGTGTGAGATAGGATAGTAAGGAAATAAAGAGGGAGGGAGGGAGAAGGGAGAGACTGAAGGGAGGGAGGGAAGGAGGAAGAAAGAAGAGAAGAGAATCGTGGTAAAGGGAAGAATAGAGGTGAGATTTAGTAAGGAAAGGGAGTGGAGGGAGAGAAGGAGGAAGGGAGGGAAGGAAGTAGGAGGGAAGGAGTGAGTGGAGGAGTGAGACGCGTGCCCCGGTAACCCAGACGGGAAAAACTGCTGCAGGAGTGTGGTGGATGCTAATGACTGAATGAGGTCCCTTACTGGAGAGAGAGAGAGAGAGAGAGAGAGAGAGAGAGAGAGAGAGAGAGGAGAACGACTGGGATAAGGACAGGATGGGAAACTTAAGAGATGTTTATATTCCTTCACACGTGTCTGTCTGTCTGTATGCATGTAGGTATATCTGTCTGTAAGCGTGTAGGTAGACAGGTAGACGGTTACATAAGGAGACAGGTGAGTGGGAGGTGAGCAGGTAAGTAATCACGGCGAACAGTTCAACTTCAAAGAATCAAAGACAATAAAGATAAAATGCCCAGGAAATAATTATATATAAATAACAACTTGTGTAACCTATGTGGGTAGTATTAACTCTCTCTCTCTCTCTCTCTCTCTCTCTCTCTCTCTCTCTCTCTCTCTCTCTCTCTCTCTCTCTCTCTCTCATCGCCAGCAGGGACACAGAGACACAGGACACAGCGGCACGGGAAGGCCTCGAGGCAACGAAAACTGAATGATCAGACGAAAGGGAAGAGGAAAAAAAAAAAAAATAGTTTAATAGAACAATATTCATTAGGAGTTTGCCTTTGGTGAGAGAGAGAGAGAGAGAGAGAGAGAGAGAGAGAGAGAGAGAGAGAGAGAGAGAGAGAGAGAGAGAGAGAGAGAGAGAGAGAGAGAGAGAGAGAGAGAGAGAGAGTCAGGATATAAATAAAAAAAATAAAAAAAAGGAAAGAGAGACACAGATAGGATGAACAAAACAACAGGTAAGTGAAGGAAAGAGGCAGATGCTTGAACGAAACTACCTTTGTGAAGAATTAAAAGCTGTGTGTGTGTGTGTGTGTATGTGTGTGTGTGTGGCGGGCGTCTAGGCAACGGACAACACAGGGGAGGAGGAAGAGGAGGAGGACGAGGAGAGTAACAAAGAGGACAGAGAGGTAGGAGAAGCCACATTTGTCCCCGTCTCCATCATAATTCACAGTAATTAGTGGGCATTCGTGTTAAAAAATTACGCCTTACAGTATCGAACGAGGCAGCAGGAACAGGAGGAGGAGGAGGAGAAGGAGGAGGAGGAGGAGGAGGAGGAGAAGAGGAGGAAGGGATAGTATGTTTGTGTGTTGGCATCTTTATTAGTGAATCGACCCGCCTCGTAAATTAGCGTGTGATTTGGTGTGATTTACTGCGGGTGTCGAACCTGGGGACACCACCACCATCACCACTATTACTACTACTACTACTACTACTACAACTATTACATCTATTACTTCTTATCACTATAATTACAACCGGTATCACC
Organism: Scylla paramamosain; assembly: GCF_035594125.1. NCBI lineage: Eukaryota > Metazoa > Arthropoda > Malacostraca > Decapoda > Portunidae > Scylla > Scylla paramamosain. The sequence goes on from NC_087176.1 coordinate 4,468,997, forward strand.
ACTGAAAGATTAAGGCCTCTACCAGCACTACTGCAATTACTACTACTACTACAACTACTACTACTACTACTACTACTACTACTACTACTACTTTAATTAAACCCATTATTCCCACCACCCCAACCATTAAATTTACGACCACTACCATCACTGCCATCACCAACACCACCACCATCGCCACGAGTGAAGAAAATCACCTTATTATGAAAAAAAATAATAATAATAACGAAAACAAGAAAACCAAGAAAAGAGGAATAACCAAAAAATACAGAGGAAAAAAAAAAAGGGAGAGAAACAGAGGGAGAGACGGACAGAGAGGAAAATTTGAGCGGAAAATACAGAAGGGTGAAACACACACAGTATAGAATAGGACTTCGGAACACAAGTGAGGGCGCTGCTTCTCCTGCTTAATGACGCTGTTTTGAGGTGATGACCCGCGCACTGACGACCCTGGACAATGGGACGCGAGATGACCACCCTCCTCCTCCTCCTCCTCCTCCTCCTCCTCCTCCTCCTCCCAAAACGACCCTGACCAGTGAGAAAGTGAAAGGGTAAGAGTTAGGAGGCCATCGTGACGTCACTTGGCAACCTCTCCTCTCTCTCTCTCTCTCTCTCTCTCTCTCTCTCTCTCTCTCTCTCTCTCTCTCTCTCTCTCTCTTAACACCTCTCCTCCAGCGTTTTCATGCGAATCTCCTCCTCCTCCACCTTCTTCTCTTCTTCTTCTCCTTCTCCTACTTTCCCTTCTCCTACTTCATCATCATACTCTTCTTTTTTTTTTCTCTCTCTCCTCCTTCCTCCTCCCTCCTCTTTCTTTCTTTAGCCATGCCTTCACTCCTCCTCCTCCTCCTCCTCCTCCTCCTCCTCCTCCTCCTCCTCCTCATCCTTGCCCAAACTCTTCTTACTTCTCATCCTCTCCTTGCCGGCTTTTCATATTAACCCAACCCCTCCTCCTCCTTCTCCTCCTCCTCCTCCTGCTGCGCCTCCTCCTGCTCCAGCCGTCAGTCTTGTTTTTGTTTTCCACTTTTGTTGCAACTTTACGGGTCTTCTTCCCTCGCAGGTGTAAGGGTGTGTGTCTTTTAGGTAGGATTTCTGGCGCCCACGTCAACAAAGCTTTTACTTACTCCTCTCCCTCCTCACTCTACCCCGGCCCTTGCTGCTAATTCACTTCCGGGGTAGCGAGAGAGAGGGAGAGGTAGGGGGTAAAGGGAGGGGAAGGGAAGGAGAGGTGGAAGAGAAGGGTGTACGAGGAGAGTGAAGGAAAGGGAGGGTGGAGAGGTAAGGTGGGTGTGTGGAAAAGGGTAGAGAGGAGAGAGGGAGAGTAGAGATGGAGAGGAGGGAGAGTAGTGAGGGTAAGAGAGAGGGAGAGAGGGGCTAAGGAGAGGGAGAGGAGAGGGTGAGGGGTAAACTTAGCTTCTGTTACTGACTTATTTGAAAGTGTCTATATTTAAGTGTGTTTTGCTGTTAATCTTGTTTATTTATCTAAGAGTCATGCCTTCGTACAGGTTGACACACACACACACACACACACACACACACACACACACACACACACACACACACACACACACACACACACACACACACTAATTCATTTTCCTTACGCTCTATTAAGCAATTAATCTAAAATAGCATCCTCTCTCTCTCTCTCTCTCTCTCTCTCTCTCTCTCTCTCTCTCTCTCTCTCTCTCTCTCTCTCTCTCTCTCTCTCTCTCTCTCTCTCTTTCAAGTCTAAGGGGCCAACACTCCTATTTTTGTGCTACCTATCAAATAAAAACATCTCTAACTTTAATAAATGTAATAACTAAAATAATTTGTATATCACTGAAACCTTTAGTAACCTGAGAGGTAATCGGAGCCAGACGTGTCAAGTAACCGACAAGGATCTCTCACCATTCAGCCAAGTACTCATCAACCCTTTATACAGAATCAAAACCTTCCATGCGTTTACCTGGTGTTCGTATTTCTTTATTATGTAATTTTGTTTTCCCTATCCTCTCCTTTATTTTCCTTTATCTCTTCTTTTCCTTTCCATTTTTAATCAAACTTTAATCATTCCTCTTTTCCTTATTCTCCCAACATTCATTCCTCTTCCTATGTTTTTCCCTCTTTTTTCCCTCTCCTCTCCTTTTCTCCATTCTTTCCACACATCAATTCCTCTTTTCTGCATCTTTCCCTTTCTCTTTTCCCTCTTCTTTCCTCATTTATTCCCTACATTAATTCCTCTTCGTACATTTTTTCCCCTCTTTTCCCCCTTTCCTTATTTCCATCCTTCCCATATTAATTCCTCTTTCTTTCCATCTCTGTTTTCCCTGTCCTTTCTTCCCTGCATTCATTCCCATTTCTGTATTTCTCCTTCTCTCTTTTCCCCTCTCCTTACTGTCTCCTCTACCAACATCTCTCCTCCTTTTCCTTCCCTCCTTTCAACAAATAAAGCCACTGAAAAAAAATAAATATTCTTCTCACCATTTACGTATCAAACCTTTCAAGTCCAAAAGAAATGTAAATAAATAAGGAGAAAAGGAAAACAACAGCGACATGACAGACAGGAATTCCTCATCATTATTAAACCTTGCGTGTTCAAAAATACTGAAAAAAAATATATATATCATAGTACTTTAGGGAGTGAATAGTACTGGGAAAAGGGGAAAAAAGAGAAAGGGAAAAAGGGGAAAATGGAAAAGAAATAAAAGAAAGGGGAACAGGAAATAGGAAAGAGGAAAATTAAAAAAAAAGGAAAATGGAAAAGGGAAAAAGAAAAAAAGAAAGGGTAAAAATTAATAAAGAAATAGGAAGAGGGGGAAAACTGAAAAAGAGGTAAAAAAGAAAGAAAAAAGAAAAAACACCGGAAAAAAACGGGAGAAAATAAAAGGAAAAAGAAAAGTCAAAGAAAGAAAGGAAAATAAAAAAGAAAACGCAAAAAAAAGAAAAAGGGAAACAAAACAGTTAAAAAAAAGGAGAGAAAAAGAAACAAAAGAAAAAATACCAAAGAAAATAGGAAAAAAGGAGAGAAAAAGGAAAAAAAGGAAAACCTCGTAACAAGACTGACTAAAATCGCTCACCACATACTCACATGACAGTAAACCTTCCATGACATTTGCAGGAAACAGAGTACGGAGAAATGACCTTCCAGAACCTTACAGAGCCGGCACAAAGCTTGCGTGAACTGGGAAAAGGGGAAAAAAAAGCATAACACAGGTAACATTTGACAGATCACTTTCCATGTAAATTATTAGAAATCCAGTAGGTAGTAAAAATAAGAGAAAAACTTGTAGAATTTTACTGCGTTGACAGAAAGTTAATGAGTGAACTGGAAAAATAACAACAACAACAACAACAACAACAACAACAACAACAACAACAACGACAACAACAACAACAACAACAACAACAACAACAACAACAACGACAACAACAAACATTTAAAAGAGAAACAACACAAATGACACACATAATATCTGACAGATCTCTTTCCATGTAAATTATAAGAAATCCACAGGGGAAAAAAAAAAATGAAAGGAAAAAATATACAGAGAAAATCTAACGACGACATAAGGTTAATGACTGAAGTGGAAAAAAAAAAAGAAAAGAACAGCAAAAACAAAAGCCGCAACACAAATGACACTCGAAACATTTGACAGAAAAGAAAAGAAAAGAAAAGAAAAGAAAAAAACTCACAAAATCTTACGGCGTTGACAGAAAGCTGATGACTAAAATGTAAAAAAATAAAATAAATAAATAAAAAGAAAATAAACACAACACAAATGACACACGAAACATTTGAGAGAGAGAGAGAGAGAGAGAGAGAGAGAGAGAGAGAGAGAGAGAGAGAGAGAGAGAGAGAGAGAGAGAGAGAGAGAGAGAAATATACGACACATCACACGCCCCCATCCACAGATCAGCATTTAGACACAAGGGGAAGCAAAAACACGACATGACAGGTTAAAAACTTTATCACTGAGCCATAAGCGATCTCACCTGACAGCGCAGGTAACACACGTGCCGCGGACTAATTACCGGTGAGTGGTCAAACCCGCCGCGCCTCACCTGTCGCCCCGCACACCTGACCATCCCACATCCCGGCCTTCACACCTTTGTCCTGTCGAGAGATTCGTAATTGTAGGGTAGTGGTGGTGGTGGTGGTGGTGGTGGTGGTGGTGGTGGTGGTGGTAGTGGTGGTGGTGGTGGTGATAATGAGGATACGTAGCCAAGTACAATGCACCTGTGTGTGTGTGTGTGTGTGTGTGTGTGTGTGTGTGTGTGTGTGTGTGTGTGTGTGTGTGTCTGTGTGTGTGAGTCTGTGTGTGTGGGTTTGAGTGAGAGAGAGAGAGAGAGAGAGAGAGAGAGAGAGAGAGAGAGAGAGAGAGAGAGAGAGAGAGAGAGAGAGAGAGAGAGAGAGAGAGAGAGAGAGAGAGAGAGAGAGAGAGAGAAAGGGGGCAGACAGACAAAGACCCACCCACTCACACACACACACACACACACACACACACACACACACACACACACACACACACACACACACACACACACACACTACCAGAAATACACACACACCCACACACACACACACACACACACACCAAGTAGGTACACACACAGACCCACACAAAAAAAAATAAAATAAAATAAATATATTAAAGAAAAAAAAAACATACAAACATACATACATACATGAATTCGGAAATAAAACATGTAACAGCTGAAATGGACACGAAGACTGGTGGGTATCATGAATAATGCAAAGGAAGCCGAGGTCAATTCAACGAACTCAATATACCTCCAAATATTTTACATCAGACTCTCGTAATATATTCATCAGCCGACATTAGCATTATTACCTGATAAATACACCTGGGCAAAATATATACGCTAGACTCACATGCTTACCAAATATACATACGAATATAAGCAAAAACGTTGAGCAGTGTGTGTGTGTGTGTGTGTGTGTGTGTAAGAGAGAAGAAAAGGATCAAATAAAGAAAACTAAATGCAAGGGAAGGAAAGAGAGTGAGAGTAAAGCATAGAAGAAAAGAAAATAAAGGATAAAGAAGAACGGAGGGGAAAAGGGAGAGATAAAAGTGAAGAGAAAAAAAAAAGAGGAAAGAGAAGAAAGGTGAGAGGGAGAACATGGGAGGATAAGTGAAAGGAATGCAAGAAAAGGGAGGAAAGAAAAATGTGGAAGAGTGAAGGGATAGAAAATGGGAGAGCAAGAGTAGAAGGAAGGAAAAATAAGGAAAAAGGAGAAAAATAAAGACGAAAAAGCAGAATAGGTGGAACGGATGCGAAAAAAGAAAAAAAGGAAGAAAAGAAAGCTGGAAAACTCAGGATAAGGATGAAGGGAAGGACAAAATTCGAAAATGCAAAAGAGGAAAGAGAGAAAAGGAAGATGAAAGGAAGAACAACTGGAAACAAGACAATAAAAAAGGGAGGAGAGAGAAAAAAGTGGAGGAAAAAAAGTGATGAAAACTGAGACTACGAGTGGAAGAAAAGGCAGAGAGATGGACGAGGAGAAGGTGGATGGTGGTGAGAGGTGGAGGCGGCCATCCAGCCCTGACTCAAGACAAAGTAACGAGTCAAACACACTCCCCAGGGTGACTCCATTGTCTCAGGGTGTCACGCTCCAGCCTGCGCATCGGAGCGGGCGTGGGTAAGAAAGACAAATGCTCCCAACATGCTCCTGACTCCCAGTAATGCTCCCCTGTCCACCCCAATGCTCCTATTCTCCCCAGTCCACCCCCAATGCCCCTACCCCCATATGCTCCACCCACTCCGCAATGCTCCTCCCTCCTTCCCCATCAGGAACCCCAGAAAGCCTCCCCCACGCCCCCCTGCTGGTCGGGGCTTCCAGGCGTCTCTCCAGGTGAAGACTCCTGCTGATTCCGGGAAATTTATGGGACTAGAATCGTCAGTGTGTGTGTGTGTGTGTGTGTGTGTGTGTGTGTGTGTGTTTCTCTTCCATTTCTCTTTTTTTTTTTAATTCTAACGTGTTTTTTGTTGTTCTATATTTATTTCGTTTTCCTTTCTTAGTTTCTCTTTTTTCTTTTCCATGTATTTCCCAGAAACGTCTCTCTCTCTCTCTCTCTCCTCTCTCTCTCTCTCTCTCTCTCTCTCTCTCTCTCTCTCTCTCCTCTCTCTCTCTCTCTCTCTCTCTCTCTCTCTCTCTCTCTCTGTATGTGTGTGTGTGTGTGTGTGTGTGTGTGTGTGTGTGTTGTGTGTGTGTGTGTGTGTGTGTGTGTATATCAATGTACGTATTTTTGTAAGTGCTTGTTTGTTTGTGTGCACTTCATCGTGTGTGTGTGTGTGTGTGTGTGTGTGTGTGTGTGTGTGTGTGTGTGTGTGTGTGTGTGTGTGTGTGTGTGTGTGCGCGTGTGTGCGTGGGAAGCTGTTGGCGCGTGTAAGCGATTTTCAGCAAAAGAGAGTTTCCGAGTCGTGCGTTTTCTGTGCGTGTGTGTGTGGGTGTATGTATGTATGTATGTATGTATGTATGTATGTATGTATGTATGTATGTAGGGAGGTAGGTATACATAGTTCTTAAGTGAGTAAATGTGTGGGGTTCATGTGTGTGTGTGTGTGTGTGTGTGTGTGTGTGTGTGTGTGTGTGTGTGTGTGTGTGTGTGTGTGTGTGTGTGTGTGTGTGTGTGTGTGTGTGTGTGTGTGTGTGTGTGTGTGTGTGTGTGTGTTACGTCGTACATCACGCCTAAGGGGAAGAAAAGAGAGTGACGTAAGATGAAAAGAAAAATAATGTCAATGAGAGAGAGAGAGAGAGAGAGAGAGAGAGAGAGAGAGAGAGAGAGAGAGAGAGAGAGAGAGAGAGAGAGAGAGAGAGAGAGAGAGAGAGAGATTTTATTATTATTATTATTATTATTATTATTATTATTATTATTATTATTATCATTACATTCTTACCGACCTACACTTCTTAATTTCTGTTTCTCTCTCTATGTTTTCTTTCCTCTGTTTGTGTTTCCCATTTCTGCAAAAATATTCTTCCAGTTTCGTCACACACACACACACACACACACACACACACACACACACACACACACACACACACACACACACACACACACACACACACACACACACACACACACACACACACACACACACACACACGCCAAATTAAATAATACCGAATCAAAATCCTGCAAAAGCAAAACACCAAAATGTCACAAAACAGAAATAGAAAAGTGGAGAAAAATTATGACGATCAACAGCGAAAAATAAAGATTGAAAAAAAAAAGACGAAAAAAATGAAGAATCAAGACCAAACACCCAAATAGGAAATAAACACACCACAAATAAAACAAATAAATAAAGAAAACATGATAAAAAAAAGTTGAAAAATGGAAAAAAAAAATCATCATAATATTAAAAAAAAATACAAAGATCACGTAGAGATTCCAGATTTACGGCAAAATAAATAAATACAATGAAATAAAATAGACGTAAAACTAAATTACTGCAACACAAAGGGGAAAAACAGAGGGGAAAAAAGAAAACAGGGAAAACACAAAACAAACCAACGACACGTGTTTATGTAATTAGTGAACTTTGACCTTTGCAATTTTTTTTTTTTTATTGAGGGTGACAGATTTTTATTTGATTTGTTTATTTATTTATTTTACGAATGAACCCAAAAAGAATAACGGAAATTATTCGAGAGGAAACAATGGAAAGAAAAAGAAAAGAAAGAAAAAGAGTAGAACAAAAAAAAAACGAAGAAAAAGAAAAAGAAACCCAAACGAAAAACAAAGAAAGAATAAGAAAAAGAAAACAATAAAGAAAGTAGAGTAAGAAAATAAGGAAAATAAAACGAAAGCAAAAAACAGAAACAAAAGACTATTCTGTAAGTGTCTGTCTGTCTGTCTGTCTGTCTGCATATCTTTATAAAGTTTGTTGTGGTCAATAAACTGTGAATGCATGTATGTATGTATGTATGTATGTATGTATGTTTCTCTGTACCCTCTTCTCCCCCATTTCCTCTTTCCCCTTTCTTCCCTGCAGTCCCCTCTCCTTTACTCCCCTCTATCCCCTCTACACTGTATTCTATATAACCCCTTCCTGTATTTTTCCCTCTGTTTTCCTTCTTTTCCCCTTTCTGTACCCTCTTAGCAATATCCTCCCTGTTTCCTTTCTATGTATTCCATTCTGTTATTTCCCTTTTTTTCCCTCCCTATATTTTTTTTTCCTATTTCCCCTCTAACCGCTCCCTGCTCCCCTTCACTGTATTCCCTCTCTATTTCCCCTACTAATCCCTCCTTTTCCCATCTCTATCCTCATTTCCCTCATATCCCTCCTTACACCCGCCCTCTACTTCCTTCTATTTTCCCCTCTGTTTCCTTCTTTTCTCCTCTTTATATCTGTCATTTATCTCTTATACCTCCCTACATCATCCCTCTGTTCTCTCCCTATTTCCCCTTTAATCCCTTCCTTTCCCTCTCTCTGTATCCTTATTTCCCTCTCCCTTTTCCCTTCTGATCCTTCCCTTTCTCCTCTCTACCCCTCACTTAACTTTTTTTCCCTCTACAACCCTCTCTATTTCCCCTCCCTCCTTTCCCCCCCTCCCCTGGTGCCCCCCTGACTCAAGGTGGACAGACAAATATCGGATTCTTAATGGGTTGCGGAATGAGTGTGGAGTCCCGCAGGGCTATTCAATGGACCACGCTTACATAAAGGGAGGCGCCGCGGCCGTCTGCCACCTAAAGGGGAGACAGCCAGCCGCGCCCCAGAGGTGTCAAGTAATAAAGGGAAATGAAGGAGGACTGCATTATATAAAGCACTTTGTTTAGTTGTAAGGGGAAAAAACGCGTTATTTTTTATTTATTTATTATTTTTTTGCAGTTTAGTTTTGAAGGAAGACTGTTTTATTTCATATATTTATTTATTTTTTTTGTTATTTGTTTGTTATATTCTAATATAGACTACCTTAAAACATATACATATTAAAAAAAAACGCTGGAATTCCTTGTAATTACACATTTCTAAATTTTTAAAAAACACCATTAAGAATTAAAACTCATAGAAACGCTCTAAAAAAAAAAAACATAAAACAGCAAAACATCCTAACAAACCAAAATTCCCATCGAAAAACACTTAAAACACCCAAACAATCCCCTAAAATTAAAAAAAAAAACACGTCCAAAGAAAGACAGCTGCAAAACACCATTAAGACAACACCCTTACAAAACACTAACAACACCCTATAACACCACAACACTAACAACACCCTTTAACACCACAACACTAGCAACACCGTTAAAAAACACCCAAAAAAAAACAACATCAACTAACACACACTGACCAACACCCTTCAGAGACCCAGCAGGCGGCAGCACCACCAGCACCACCAGCACCACCAGAGGAACACACCACTTAGTAAGGCGCCATCCAACAGTCGTCACTCCCCACCACTTTTTATTTCACTTCTTTTTCAAACTACAATTTACTTTTGCAATATTAACGCCAGATCCGATAACGCTGACGAAGATGGAGGAGGAGGAGGAGGAGGAGGAGGAGGAGGAGGAGGAGGAGGAGGAGGAGGTATAGATGAATTAACCTAAACTCAATAATATGGGTTTGTCCTTTCTACTTTTACGGTTTCGTGTGTGTGTGTGTGTGTGTGTGTGTGTGTGTGTGTGTGTGTGTGTGTGTGTGTGTGTGTGTGTGTGTGTGTGTGTGTGTGTGTGTGGCTTCCTCCGTCAAGTAGAGAGGACAATAGTACTAGTTTGAAGCAAAGGTCTATATAATAATGGTGGTGGTGGTGGTGGTGGTGGTGGTGGTGGTGATGGAGGTGGTGGTGGTGGTGGTGGTGATAATAGCAAATAGGTTAATAGCAAAATGACAGCCAAAGAGGAGGAGGAGGAGGAGGAGGAGGAGGAGGAGGGAGGAGGAGGAGAGACTGTAAACAAGGGTGGGAATAATGTTGCAGAGTTTGGAAAGGAAGAAGGAATGTTTAGAATGAAAGGAGGAGGAGAAGGAGGAGGAGGAGGAGGAGGAGGAGGAGGAGGAGGAGGAGGAGGAGGAGGAGGAGGAGGAGGAGGAGAAGCATTGTGAAGAGAAACAGAAAAGGGTGACATAAAGCAAGAGAGAGAGAGAGAGAGAGAGAGAGAGAGAGAGAGAGAGAGAGAGAGAGAGAGAGAGAGAGAGAGAGAGAGAGAGAGAGAGAGAGAGAGAGAGAGAGAGAGAGAGAGAGAGAGAGAGAGAGAGATAGGTAGTAAGAAGTAAAAAGATGAATAGAGAAGAGAGGGGAGGATAAAGAGGAAGGGAAGGAGAGCAATCAAGCGGGAAGAAGCGAAGGGAGATAAAGAAGAAGAGAGGAGGAGCATGAGAAGGAATAGGAGGAGGAGGAGGGAAGAGCGAATAAGGAGACAAGGAGAGGAGAAGGAAGATCATGAGCAGGAGGAGGAAGGGAAGAGTAAGGTGATTATACAGGCGGAGGAGGAGGAGGAGGAGGAGGAGGAGGAGAAGGAGGAGGAGGAGGAGGAGGAGGAGGAGGAGGTGGAGGAGGAGGAGGAGGAGGAGGAGGAGGAGGAGGAGGAGGAGGAGGAGGAGGAGGAGATAAAAGACACGTAAAGTAAGGTACAGGGAAGCGGAGAGAGAGAGAGAGAGAGAGAGAGAGAGAGAGAGAGAGAGAGAGAGAGAGAGAGAGAGAGAGAGAGAGAGAGAGAGAGAGAGAGAGAGAGAGAGAGAGAGAGAGAGAGAGAGAGAGAGAGAGAGAGAGAGAGAAAAGAAGGAATTTAGATAAAGATGGAAGAGGGAGAAAATGAGAAAGGAGGACGAGGAACACAAAGGAAGAACAAGCAGCAGCATACCTCTTGGTCCTCACTTCGGTATTTATAGCAGTACATTAAAATTCAGTAAGAAAACAAAGACAACACGTACTCTTTCCATTCATGAGATACTGCGTGGAGGATGAGGAGGAGGAGAAGGAGGAGGAGGAGGAGGAGGAGGAGGAGGAGGAGGACTCAGGATTGGCGTTAGTGAAGAAGAAAGAAGGGAAAAAACGAACATGACTAAAGGAAGAAAAAAAGAATAAAAAGGAGGGAAAAGAACACGATGGAAAACAAAAAAACAAATAAAGCAGAAAAGAAAAACATTTGGGAAAACAAACAAACAAGCTATGAAAGAAGAGGAAAAAAAGAACATGAACACGAAGGAAGATGGAAAAAAAGATAATAAAAAAAATGGGAAAGGGAATAAAGAACATGATTGACAGTAATATAAAAAAAAACAAGAAATAAAACAAAATAAGAAGAGAATAAACAAAACAAAAAAGAAAAAACACAAACACCAGACAAATATATATAAAAAAAAAAAACACCAAATCACTAACACAAATACGATAACAGCTACACCACCACCACCACCACCACCACCACCACTCGGGTAATGAAGGGAGCCACCCACCTCCTCTAATTGTTATAATCTCGGGGTGGCGTCCGAAAAGTTTGCAAATAAGTCTTGGAGCCCAGAAGTTGGAAGGCTTCAGGAAACAGGTCTTCCAAGTTGGCCTTAAAATGTTGCACCATCGACCCGCCTTCTCCTTCAGACAGCTAAAGTGTTCGCCAAATTAACATGGAAATTAAAGGAAAAGCGTCTCAACCAAAATGGAACAATCGAGGCTGTAGTTTATCCTTCTCCCCACCCCCCCTAGTGGTCTTAAGAGTGCGTTGAGATATGTGTGTGTGTGTGGGGTGTGTGTGTGTGTTTCTACCTGAACATACCTGGAGTGAGTGAGTTTATGTGTTGTTTAGAGTGGATATATTTTAAAGAGTGCTGTGGTATAGAGGGAGTGAAGTGCTCTGTGAGTGCTTTGATACATAAAGCGAAGTGTGTTTGTGGGAGATGAATATACCTGTGGAGTGAATAAGTGTGTTGATGTTGTTTTGTTGTTTTGAGTGAAAATATTTAAGAGTGCTTTGAAATGTGGGAGTGAAGTGTGCCTGCAAGTACTCAACACACCTAGAGTGAATGAGAGGATTTGCGTCACTTTGTTGTTGCTGTTTGTGTTCTTGTGTCGAAATGGAAATATCTAAATTGTTTGTTCTTCTCTTCAATTAAAAATATGAAGAAAAGAGAGCTACGTAAGTACGTGTGCAAGAACTAAACATGCCTGAAGTGAAGTACACGAACGTATTTTGTGATTGTTTTGTTATTCCTTGTTTTTTTTTTTTTAATAGTCTAGTTTTTAATAAAGTAAAGTTAGAATATTTATGTTGTTTGTCCTTCAATCCCTGTATATGTATGAAACGATAAAAAAAAAAAAAAGAAAAAAAAACATTAAAGCAATATTACAACATTTATAGCATGTCTGATTTTGAACAAGAAAAGTAAACAAATGTAACAAGAAAATGAAATGAGAAAAAGATAGGAACTAAAAAAAGAGACAAGAAGAAAATAAGAAATATGAAAAGAATATGTATAAATTTTTTCGTCTCATTTCAGCAACACAATATTCTCATGTGATCCTCCTCCTCCTCCTCCTCCTCCTCCTCCTCCTCCTCCACCTCCTCCTCCTCCTCCATGATCTTGTTCGAAAATATTACAAATGGAAAAGAATTAAATTGAGTACTTGAAAGGATTGGAACAAGAATCCATCAAAATTAGATGCTACAGAATCTCTCTCTCTCTCTCTCTCTCTCTCTCTCTCTCTCTCTCTCTCTCTCTCTCTCTCTCTCTCTCTCTCTCTCTCTCTCTCTCTCTCTACCACTCCATTTTTATCTCCCTCTTTCACTTACTATATTCTCCTCTCCTCCTCCTCCTCCTCCTCCTCCTCCTCTCTAGACTTAACACATCAAAATCACCATTAGCATCCCATTAGTCTTGCTATCATTATTACTCTTACTACTACGACTATTAGCATTACCAAACATTTCATTAACCTTCACATAACTTTCATCACATTAAATCCTACGCACGCAAACATATAAGGATGATTTTTATACCTGACATGGAAAAAATATATATAACACGTTTAAATAAAGGAATTGAATTGAAGAAAGGAAAGGACAGAAAATAAAGAGAAAAAAAAAACAGCTGGGGACTCGTACATGGGAAACCACGAAAGGACAGGATATAAAATAAAAGAAAGAAGAGGAAAACAAGGAGAAAAAGAAATTACAAGGCGATCTAAGGAACATTAAGGGAAATAATTATTCGACTTGCCAATTATTTTCTTTTTTTATTGCTATTGGGAGTATTGTATTAGAAAGAATATTGCTTTTTATATATATATATATATATTTGCAAGAGCGTAGGTTTTGTATGTTTGTATGTATGTACGAGTATGTATGTATGTATGTATGTAAGGAAAGACTGTCCACATACACTCAAAAGAAATATGTGAGGTGAGAGATGCAACACACACACACACACACACACACACACACACACACACACACACACACTAACCATAGAGGGCAAATTAGATCGCATCTGTTTGCGCACGGGACAACGCCTCGAACACACACACACACACACACACACACACACACACACACACACACACACACAAGCAAATATTTACTCTCGCACCACTTAATCACACACACACACACACACACACACACACACACACACACACAAAAAAAAAAAAAACACAGAAAATACGAAACAATCACTTAGAGAGCACGACACGAGGAGGAGGAGGAGGAGGAGGAGGAGGAGGAGGAGGACGGGACGCGCCACCTCCTCGGATACCGTAACACATAATGCAGTAATTGCGTTGATCTATTTAGCGTTCCGTCCTGTTTTCGATAATCAATAGTGCTTCATTATGCCAATCGGCTACCTGTTTCCAATACTGCCATGCACAGGTGAGAGAGAGAGAGAGAGAGAGAGAGAGAGAGAGAGAGAGAGAGAGAGAGAGAGAGAGGATCGGAACCTGATGGAGTGGAGAGACTGATGCGGAGGGAACGTACGGATGAGTGAGGAGGAGGAGGAGGAGGAGGAGGAGGAGGAGGAGGAGGAGGAGGAGGAGGAGGAGGGGGAAACGAGCCAGTAGGAACGAAAATCGGTAATTAAGCGAATCGCACAACAATCTTCCCTAGTGAATATTTGTTACAATTACCAGACTTAAGGAGAGAGAGAGAGAGAGAGAGAGAGAGAGAGAGAGAGAGAGAGAGAGAGAGAGAGAGAGACTTATTAATAGACAATTACCTTTCTTGTTACGTATTTTTATTTTGAGAGATTTTTATTTGATATACTGTCTTTCACTTCTTTTCATTTCGTTATTCCTATATATATATCTTTTTAACAACTGAGAAGCAAAATTTTGACATATATATAGACAAAAAGAAGTGTGTGTGTGTGTGTGTATGTGTGTGAGTGTGTGTGCGCGCGCCACTCAACTAATAACAATGGCTACACACATTACAGCGCCAGCAAATCCCTAGTTTCAGCTCACTAGCACATATAAAAAGCGACTGATCTTACCTTATTTATGCCTTCCGTTATGTCCATGCGATTACCGCCGGCGCATAATGGGCATTAGCGGATGGATGTGTGAGCTGGCGAGGTCCGCTGTAATCCACGCGTGTGTTGAAAGCTGGACCCACTGCAGCCTGGCTTCGTACAAATGAGATAGGGAGAAATTACTAGCCAGAGTGGTGGGCGACTGAAATAGAATAAGTTGCTGGAGGTTTGGAAGAGGAGATAAAATGAGGAAATTAGATAGCTGTGGTAGAGAGCAAGGATAGTTTGGTTGTTAGAGGTTTAATATAGAAAGTGTAAAGCACGAGATTAAAGGGAGAAATTAGTGGACTGCTGTAAATGACTGGCAAAGAATAGATTGTTGGTGAGTTAACACAGAGGTTTAAAAGATGAAATAAAATAGATGAGTTAGCTGTAGATGAATACAATGCACTCCGCAATCGAGTTCTTTTTTTAGAGTTTATATATGAGTTTAGAAGAAGAGAATGCAAGAAATGAATTAACTGCAGTGGATGGCAGTAACAGAATCTTTAACTATAAACTACTACTACTATTACTGCATCCACTAAAACTATTTCTCTATTCACCGTCAATATTTCTCCACTCATCGTTGCTATCTGAACTATTTCTCCACCATTTCTATTACTATTCATCACGTGGCTAGGGACAAACACAACACGTTCTCTCTCTCTCTCTCTCTCTCTCTCTCTCTCTCTCTCTCTCTCTCTCTCTCTCTCTCCAAGTCAAGCGTTAATCGTGGAGGAGGAAAAATTATCTCCATATCAATTACCCAAACTTTCCCTCCCGCATTTGCATTTTGGAGAGAGAGAGAGAGAGAGAGAGAGAGAGAGAGAGAGAGAGAGAGAGAGAGAGAGAGAGAGAGAGAGAGAGAGAGAGAGATTCTACGTATCGTGACTTTTGTTTATTTGTTTTCATTATTTTTTTGCAGCATACAATTTCGTGAAAGCAAAATTAGTTTCATATGTTAACAGGTCAAATATTTGTGTTTTTTTTTTTTTCAATTTTTGCTTTAGAAATTTGTACGCATTTATATAACACACACACACACACACACACACACACACACACACACACACACACACACACAGAAAGACAGACAGGTAAAAACAAAGACAAAAAGACAGACACAAAGATAAAAAAAAATAAAGAAAGAAAGAAAAAGCATGATAAAAAAAAGTAAACATGACGACACACACAAAAAAGAAACACAAGGAGAGAGAGAGAGAGAGAGAGAGAGAGAGAGAGAGAGAGAGAGAGAGAGAGAGAGAGAGAGAGAGAGAGAGAGAGAGAGAGAGAGAGAGAGAGAGAGAGAGAGAGATAAATACTACAAAACAAAACAAAACAAAACAAAAAGATACACAAGAAAAAATTATATAACACGTACACACAGAAAAAAAAAACAAGAACGAGAACGAGAGAGAGAGAGAGAGAGAGAGAGAGAGAGAGAGAGAGAGAGAGAGAGAGAGAGAGAGAGAGAGAGAGAGAGGCGGCGTCGGGGGCCCCACCTGCGGCAAGTTCATTATTTCCCAGGTACAATAGGTCACTTCTCGTCG
>NC_087176.1:4490000-4500000 GCF_035594125.1 Scylla paramamosain
TTGTCTTTTTTTTCATTCGTGTGTGTGTGTGTGTGTGTGTGTGTGTGTAAGTGACATATACGTACACTTTAATCTTACTTGCCATACATGTTTAAGTGTACAAATATACAAATTGTCCTTCGCCTCATATTTTCTTTTTTTTTTTATTTGTTTTCTTTATTCATTTATTTATTTTATTTTAATTTATTTCATCTATTTTTTTTTTGAGACATCATGAACAGACTTTTCCCCTTTTTTTCCCCAAAGTGGTATCACTAACACACATAAAAAAAAATAAATAAATAATTTCCTCTTTAATTTACTCATCTAAGTTTTCCCTCCACTTGAATATCTTAAGTAATATTACCCTTTATTGGAATAACTTAACCCTTTACTAAGTGTCACTGTTTATTTCACTCATCTAAATATTAGCTTTCATTCACTCACCAAAATATTATCCTTCACTTCACTTCACTCATTTAAGTATTCCCCTTCACTTCACTCATTTAAGTATTCCCCTTCACTTCACTCATTTAAATATTCCCAAACACTTATTTAAATTGGAGTATGAACATTAGTCTTTATATTCACTCTAGTATTACCTTCCTCTTCACTCACCTAAGCACCTTCAACCTTTATTCATTTCACTCATCTAAGTGTTATCTCAGCCTCTTCACCCATCACTTTCACTGGGACTCCAGGAAGTAAAGGACAGCATCCCTCGCCACGTTTCCCAGAACAAGTATAAATGTAATTGCGTTTTCCGTCTGTTGAAAGATTACTTAGAAACTCTCTGTGGAAAAGTAAATGAATAAATGAATCCTGATTGCTACCATATACGTGTTAAATAAATAGATAGATTGATTGATAGGTAATCAAATACACAGATGGTGAGATAGATAAGTGGATAGATGTATAGATAGATAGTTATATATATATATATATATATATATATATATATATATATATATATATATATATATATATATATATATATATATAGAGAGAGAGAGAGAGAGAGAGAGAGAGAGAGAGAGAGAGAGAGAGAGAGAGAGAGAGAGAGAGAGAGAGAGAGAGAGAGAGAGAGAGAGAGAGAGAGAGAGAGAGAGAGAGAGAGAGAGAGAGAGATAGATAGATAGATAGATAGATAGATAGATAGATAGATAGATAGATAGATAGATAGATAAAGAAAATGAATTAATTAATTAACAAATACCTTCACAAATACTTTGATATATTTCCCATAAAAATAATTTATTGTCACATACGAAATTAGTTGTTAAATGAAGGAATAAGTTAAATAAATAGATAAGCTAGTAGGCAAATAAATAAATGAATAAACAAACAAATAGTCAAATGAAATAACTATATCGCTTCAATAGATAATTAAATATAAAGAAGCTGAAATAGAAAATATCCTTAGATTACATAAACTGATAAAACTTTAAATGGTGCACACACAAAACAAACACATAAACAAACAACTAAACAAATAAACACACGAAGAATAAGAGAAAATAATGAACTTTCTATTAAAAAAATATAGACACACTGACCCTCAAAATGAAAAAAAAATAATAATAATAACCACTGAATAATAACAAAAAATAAATCAATAAACACACAAATAAATAGAAAATAAAATAAGAATAAATAAATACATACAATAATAGCCCATCCACTCCAACCCAACCCTTTAAAAAAAAAAAAAAAAAAAAATTCCACCTTTTTTGAAATATGAAAATAAAAATACATAAACAAATAATTCCAACTATCGCTGCAGAACATACAGACACTAACAACCACCACGATTTTTTCCCTTTTTTCCTTTTTTTCCCCCTCTTTTTTTTTTTTTTTTACCATTCGGGCTCACTTTTAAAGCGGAGTCAAAATCTAATCTATGTTCTATTTATACACATTAAAGAGGCGAATTCTGAATGTCTTGTTGTTGAGAGAGAGAGAGAGAGAGAGAGAGAGAGAGAGAGAGAGAGAGAGAGAGAGAGAGAGAGAGAGAGAGAGAGAGAGAGAGAAAGCCAAACACACACACACACACCCGAAAACAAAACAAAAACAAACAAAAAAAAGAAAAACATAAAATAACGACGAAAAACGAAAAGACAACAGGAAAAAAACACGGCCGAGAGAGAGAGAGAGAGAGAGAGAGAGAGAGAGAGAGAGAGAGAGAGAGAGAGAGAGAGAGAGAGAGTGGTTAAGCCCTCGTTGTATTCGGGTGTGTTTCAGCGCTGGCCGGGACTTAACGTAATCGCGCTGTTCAATCCTGCCAGCATCGCCACCCTCAAAAGAGATAATAATAGGCAAGCTGTATCACAAACATGCTTTTTAAAGGTGACGTGTTGCGGCGCCAGGCGAGGACGAGGCGAGGACGAGGGAGGACGACACACACACACACACAGAAGGCGAGACACACAGAGAAGGCAACACACACACACACACACACACACACACAAACACACACACACACACCACATTTAGTATCTTTTATTTTTTTAAGGTCGTGGTTAATACGAAAGGGATAGATAATTTATACATTAACTTAGAGTACAATAACTTACGATTATAGTATTGTAAAGTGACATTAAAACATTAAGTCAAACAAAAGTATAGTGTAAAACAACTAAAAATTTAGATAAAACAGAGAGAGAGAGAGAGAGAGAGAGAGAGAGAGAGAGAGAGCTGATAAACTGAGGCGCCCCTGCCCAGCTGTTCCTTCATGCCGCTGCTTGAACACACATGTTGCTCCCCCCACCTCTCTCTTCCCTTATCCAGCTCCCCTCCCCCTTCCTCATGGCCTTATATTGCCTGTGTCCACTTCCCCCACTCCCCCATCCCCTCCACTGGCCCTCCTCAGGTACTGCTTATGACGGTGCCAGGTGGTAGTGGTGGTGGAGGTGGTGGTGGTGGTGGAATAAAAGGTTTTGTCGGCTAAGTGACTGAGAGAGCGGAGTGAATGGTGATTGCGTGAATGAGCACATTAGTGAATGACCGTGTGCGTGACTGCCTGGTTGCCTCGTTGCCTCGGTAATGGTGACTGGCTGGCTGTCTGTCTGTCTGGCTGCATGTCTGACTGGTGGGTAGTGAAACGCCTGGCTTTCTGTTCACTGAATGAGTGTTTAAATGACTCCATGGTTAGGTGCATGTCTGACTGACTGACTGACTGACTGCTGGATACGTAAATGACTGGCTTGCTCGTTGACTGACTTAATGACTGACTTACTGAATGACTGACTGCTTGTATGAATGAATATTTAATTGAATATTCAGCAACTGACTTATTTGCTGAAGATACAAGGGTTAATTGACTGAATTCTTGGCTGCATGACTGGCTGGGTGTCTAGCTAACAAAACTATCTGACTGTCCGCCTATTTGGGTGTTTGGCTATGTTGGCTAGTTGGCTGGTTGT
Organism: Scylla paramamosain; assembly: GCF_035594125.1. Classification (NCBI taxonomy): domain Eukaryota; kingdom Metazoa; phylum Arthropoda; class Malacostraca; order Decapoda; family Portunidae; genus Scylla; species Scylla paramamosain. Next base: position 4,493,402 of record NC_087176.1, read on the forward strand.
CTGACTGGCTGGTTGGCTGGCTGTCTGGCTAGTTGGCTGGCTGTCTGACTGGCTGGTTTGCTGGCTGTCTGGCTAGTTGGCTGGCTGGCTGTTTGGCTGGTTGGCTGGCTGTCTGACTGGCTGGTTGGCTGGCTGTCAGGCTGGTTGGGTGGCTGTCTGACTGGCTAGTTGGCTGGCTGGCTGTTTGGCTGGTTGGCTGGCTGTCTGACTGGTTGGCTGGCTGTCTGACTGGCTGGCTGGCTGTCTGACTGGCTGGTTGGATGGCTGACTGGCTGACATGAATGATTACCTGAATGACTAACTGACTAACTGGCCGAATGACAAACTGACCGCCTAGCTGACTGGATGAATGGGTGGGTGGCTAGCAGGCAGAGTAGGTGGGGCGTCAAAGGCATCACAATAAGGACGTGAAAGTGACAAGGTCGGCAAGAGGAGGAGGAGGAGGAGAAGGCGTCATGAAACTTGCCTCGTCTCTCCAAAGGTCTTGAACTGCTGCCAAACTTCAACACGACTAAATTCACGCGAGATCATTTCGAGACCTTGGTGGGGGGAGGTGGAGGCTGCGAGAGACTGGGGGGCACTAGTGGAGAGGAAGAAAAGGCGCACTCCACCTCAGACCACTCGACCAGACTCCACCTCCACTTTTGTTGGGCGGAACGCGGGGCCACTCTGCCGCTAAATGGTTCGCCTCACCAATTGGACAGCATTCACCGCACATCCCGTGAACTCCTCAAGATGGTGCCACCATAAAGGACCCCTGGATGTCTGTCTGTCTGTGTGTGTGTATGTCTGGTCCCCCTCTGTCTAGCCTTCCAGTCTTTGTTTCTTTGAAGGCAAGAATCAGTCTATCTGTCTCTCTGTTTCAGGCTACATTCACTCACATACATACAGGAAGACGAAGAAGAAGTAAAAGAAAAGGAAAGAAAAGAGAAAGAAGAAAAGGAAATGAAGGAGAAGACAAAGACGAAAAAAAAACGAAAACGAAAAAGGAAAAGAAGAAAAAAAAAGAACAAGAGGAAGATGATCATGATGATGACCACCATTAACTAAGCACACACTACACCACAACACAACACCAAACCCATTATCATGAACACCATCCCTATACACACACACACACACACACACACGGGGCACCTCTTACGCTCACGTGTAGCTAGCGAGGACATTCCCAGCACCTACGCACCCCAACAACGGTACATCATGGTGTGTTGTACCTTCCATATTGCCAGCACCACCATCACCACCACCACCACCACCACTACCAGTTCTCTCCCCGGCGGCCGCTGCTAAAATTAATCTGTTCTGTTTCGGTTCACGCACCGCTACCGTCCAATTTCATTTCCTGTACACTGGCATTTATCCGTCTATGTAGCTCCCCTTGCTTTATCTCTTGCCTTTTCAAATCGAACTGAACTTTTTTGGCTTTATTTAACTTGTTCTATCTATATACCTCTCTCTCTCTCTCTCTCTCTCTCTCTCTCTCTCTCTCTCTCTCTCTCTCTCTCTCTCTCTCTCTCTCTCTCTCTCTCTCTCTCATATTGTGTGTGGGCATGAAAGCAATTGCGTGGGATGATAATAAAGGTAAAGATACAGGCTCATGTGTGTGTGTGTGTGTGTGTGTGTGTGTGTGTGTGTGTGTGTGTGTGTGTGTGTGTGTGTGTGTGTGTGTGTGTGTGTGTGTGTGTGTGTGGAGTGTAGGGTGCTGAGAACTATTGAGTTCAATTGAAACTAAGTACACACACACACACACACACACACACACACACACACACACACACACACACACACACACACACACACAGCACGCAAAACAATACTTTCTTCTGATGAGAGGTGTGAAGAATGAGTATTTGTTTTCCTTTTCAAACAGGGAAACATCTGGCAGGAGAGGGAAATACAGGGAGAGAAAGAGAGAGAAACAGAGAGAGAAACAGACAACACAGGGAGGGAGAGAATCCGACCCTTGCTACATGGGAGAGTGAGAGGGTGGCAGGCTCTCACAAACACCCACGTGGCCTGAGGCTTAATGCAGAGCAGGCTGAGGCTCTCCCGTACACCTGAGTCCCGGCCCCCATCTCTATCGTGCTACTGCCCCTGCGTTCCCAGGTAGCAGGAGTCTGGCAGCAGGAACACAGGGAAGGTAAACAGCAGTGGACTTGAGTGCGGGAGGCTGTGATGAGATGTGGTGCTGGAGAGTAAAGGTGGGGTAATAACTGAATGGTTTTGATATATAAAGGAAGAGCAAATATATGTATACGAAGGAATGTTGGATGCTAAAGGTTATGTAAACTGTGAATGCAGAGTAAGGTACGAAAATGTAATTATTTAGGCAAACAAAGGAGAAGCAAGTATACAGCAGTGTGTTGGATACTACAGGTGAGGTAAAAAAGGAATTATTTAGGCATACAAAGGAAGAAGTATAGAATGGGATGGTGGATGAAGATGAGTTAAAAAAAAAACAAAAACAAAAATAAATGATTTAGACATAAAGGCAGATTACAATAAACTTTTTGAGTGTAAGAGGCTGTGATGAGATCTAATATACAAAAGGATGTAAATAGTGAAGGTGAGACAAAATGCGAATGATTCAGTGATGCAAATTCCAGTACGGACAAACTCCAGTACCCTTGATGGGCTTGCGAGGCTGTGACAAGGCGCGCTGTACAAAGGAATATTGAATAGTAAAGATGTGGTAAAAGACGCACGATTCAAGTACCTAAGGATCCCACAGTGGTCCAGGAAGGCAGGCTTTAAGATCCCTTACAGTTTCATGCAGTCTATGAACCACATTCTGAAGCACTGCGCCACACCACTACTTAAAAGATTCTAATTGAAGATACACAGGATGTTTTTATGGTCCTAGCGACAAGTTAGCAAGATTTTTACATTATTTACGGCAGAAATACCCATAAAAACTCATTAAGTCATCTCTGCGGCCTTTGAAAATAGTAGCGGTGATAGAGCACAGCGTTTGTGAATGGTAGGCCTATGATAGCTGGGCAAGACAGGCCGCGGCGTGAACTGTCAGTACACTCTTTATCGATGCCAGGTAGAAGTATCATTTTCACATTAGCAAGTCTTCCTTCCCGCCCAGTGTTCCCGCGCGGCACTCACCTCCCCGTGCCATCCTCCCAGCTATCATCCTCCCGCTACTTTCTGACGCCGCCTGTGAATATTTTGCCGGCACTGCTATAACTTATTATTAATTTCCGGTTAGTTAGCGACAGTTTCATCCGCTCGCCATGAATGCTTTCCCAGTTAAGTCATTTGCATTGTCCGTTACTGCCAAGGTATTTACATGTTTCCCGTCCACCGGATTTCCTCTCCCTTTCATAAAATCTGGACGCTCGGCACCAGCCGCCCGCCGCTGACTTATTGACGGCTGGCTTTGAAACGCTCGCTGCTCTCACTTTCATCTCCAAGCTTTGTCCATTTTCTCTAACTCCCTTGCGATGATAAACAAGCATTATTTTAATATTCCCTTAAAGAATTGTACTTCCTGTCATCTGCGTTATTCCAACCCTCCCCGTTCGCTGCCTCGCCTTAGTGTTTTACGTCTCTTTAGCAATGAGCGTGTCACAAACACAAAGTGATAATAAACAAGCACTCACCATTTTAATATTACTTTCAAGAATTGTAAGTCATTCTTCGTTATCCCTCTTCGCTGCCTCGCCTTAGTTGCTTGCGTCTCTTTAGCAGCAAGCGCGCGTCACAATCGTAAACTGATAATAAACAAGTATTCACCATTTTAATACTCTCAACCCTTTCACTACAATATGCAATAATTCGTAACATTAAAAGAGCTGTACAGAACACTTTGAGACACCTACAAGAAAACAAATAAGATCAAAAGAGTATATTTTCCTGTTTCTAGCTAGTATAACGTTCACAGGAGGAAGTGGAACAAAAGGAAGCGTTTCAGAGTGGTTTGTGAGTCAAGAACACTGTGTCGAATAACAGTGAAAGAGTTAAAGCATTGCAAGTTAACCCTCGTGATTCTAACCCTTCCTTTTCGCTGCCTCACCTCAGTTGCTCACGTCTCTTTAGTAATGAACGCGAGTCACAACCGCAGTGATGATAAACAGCCATTCATCATTTTAGGATTCCTTTTAAAAAACTGTACTTCCTGTTATCTGTTATACCAATCCTCTACCTTCGCTGCCTCCCCAAGTTGCTCACGTCTCTCTAGCAATGAGCGTGTCACAACCGCAAAGTGGCCTGTGTGTTTTCCAGTGGCCTCTCTCATATCTCCGTAAATCTGCTCCACATCTCGGCATGATGGAAGGCGCAGCTTAGCCCAAGGACGCTCCGTGGCTGAGTCTGCTGAGTGGCGCTGATCCCCTGCCAGTGGTATTGGGGACCCTTCACAGCAGCTCGATAGCGCCAGCATTTAAACACGACAAGCTAGCAATACAGTGTTGGCCAAATACAACACAAGGATGATTTAAACACGATCTGGCGGCAATACAGTGTTAGCCAAATGCAACAAAACGTGATTCAAACAACCCTTTTCCCCTACCACGCAATAGAGTGTTTGCCAAATACAACACAACCGCAATACAGTGTTAACTAATGATACACAACACTGATACAAATACAGGAACTTTACAGTCCTCCTCTACCATCCTACTTTAAATTAGATTAGTGTACCTTGTCACAGTCAGCCTCGTAAGGGACAAAAAGTCTGTTGTTGCCTGTTCTTCCTTAGTTTTCTTTTGTCTTATGATTAAACCAGGATCATTTTCTTTTTTCTCTTATATTTTCTACATAAGGGGCTCCGGTCTAGGGCAACAAAGACATAAAATGAAAGCTAACTCAAGACACAAGTTTCTAAAGAGTATATCAAAAGAATTACCCAAAAATTTGATAAGTGTTTTGTTATAAAAGGTTTGTAATAATGTCACAAGTAAGGATTACATTCACAGGGGATATATGCAATCATTCGAGACTTAGGTATTAAGGTGACCTCGTTTGACGCAACCCTTCACCTTCGCCCTTTTGACGAGAAAATAAGCGAACTGTGTTGTTATAAAGATTTCTATACATCCCACAGGTAAAAGTTATACAAAACAGTTATTTATATATATTTATTCTATTAAACTGACCCAATACCCCGCCTCTCTTCTTTGTCCCTTTGAAGAGGAAATAAGAGAAATGTGTTATAAAAATTTCTATATATCCACATAAATAAAGGTCATGCACAGTTATCCTAGACTCAGCACGTATTCAGGGACTGACCTCGCTTGACCCAAACGCCTGACCGTCTTTCCCCTTTGAGGAGAAAATGAAAAAAAGTGTTATAAAGATTTCTGTATATCCCAACAAATAAAAGTCAGACACAGTTATTCTAGACTCAACACGTATTGAGAAACCGACCTCGCCTGACCCAACCCTCCGCCTCTCCCCTTTGAAGAGAACGCGGGTGACCGGCTGATTGATTACACCTCACATGGCGGTGCAGCATCCAGGCTAAATTGCACCAACATCCATCACGGACACGGCGCAAAAAAAGTGCATGGGAGTGAAACTTAGAAATGTGAACATGATGAAGCTGGGATAATCTGAAAAAAGAAACAGCCGCATGGTAAAACTTGCGGGTAAAACTTAGATGTAAAGCTTAAAATTTGTGAACGTGATTAAGCTACAATATGAACATAAAGCTAGGATAATTTGAACGTGATAAAGCGAGAATAATTTGAGTAAAACTTAAGAATAAAACTTAGGGGCGTAAACATAATAAAGGTAGAATAATTTAAAAACCCCAATGACTGCAATAAAAGGTTAGAAGCGAGAATAATAATAATAAACAATCCTAAAAAAAAAAAAGAGTAATAGAAAAACAAATAGGAAAATCAAGTTATAAAGGAGAAGGAAATGAAACTAATGAGTATGAACCTCATGAAACATTGAACCATTTAAAAGCCCCGACAATAATCACGTGACAAAGGATTACGAACAATAACGATAAGAAAAAGCAACAGGTACTTAGATTAATTACGCTACGCAAACGAGTACTAAAAAAAAAAAAAAAAAAGAAATAAAGAAAAAAAGAAAAAAGAAAAGAAAAACAGGATGATACAAGAACCACAAAGAAAAACAAATAAAAAAGCGTAAACCTACAGAAATATCACAATAATCACGTGACAAATGTATTAGAAACGATACGGATACGAAACAGCAATACATACTTAAATTAAACCCCAGGAAGTTCTCAGGATCAGTAATTAGGACAGAAACAAAAAAGTAACGTGTTGAAGCTGGAAAAAAATTAAGCTCAAGAGAGAGATATGAAGGAATTAGTTCTTAAATAGAGTGGTGGATGAATGAAACAGCCTCAGTAATCCCGTTGTTGGTGCAGTCATCAGGGAGCTCTAAAAGAAGACTAGACAAATTTATGTATGGGGATGATAGGTGGAAATACATAGGCGTGTTCCATACAAGGACTGCCACGTGTAGGCCTGGTGGCTTCTTGCAGCTTCCCATGCTCTTAAAACTCATGACAATACAAGACAACACGAGTGACAAGGGAAGAACTGCGGGCGGGATGCAGGCCAAGATGCGGGTCATGTACGCCAGGTGAGCTTCCTAAACCCCAG
>NC_087176.1:4507500-4520000 GCF_035594125.1 Scylla paramamosain
TTTCACTGCGACAGGAAACAATGTGGAGTTTGGTGAAGTAGTGAGTGTCACCAGGAGGCAGCGCCAGACAAGTCCCCTTCTCACACACAGGGGCAATATCAAATACGCCTACACTGTCATTCTATATACATAAAGATGCAATGAGCTTATATAATATACTTTTCTGCACAATTCCTTGTAAGTAGTAGCACGGGTAAGATGGAACTGTATTCATGAACAAAAGCTATTTAAGTTGGTTTTCTAGTGAATTGTCATTTAGATTTATTTGGTCACCTCGAGATTTCAAAAAAAAAAGAAAAAAAATACACCACTGATCGGAAGTGTGTTAATGCAGACGATGGTAAAAATGAAGACAACATGTCTGTGCCACTTAAAGGTCAAAATTACATACAACAACTTCCTAGTATACGAAAACAGCAATTTTAATTGAAAATAGGCAACTCGAGTGTCCTGGCGAGAGTAATGCTGTATATCTAACCAAAGCAAACATCTGACTGGCCCGCCTTAGGTGAAGTTAACAAACAAGTTGTTGGACAACCAGTTATCTAATTCTGCTGCAGCGTCCATGCCACTACTCCATGCACCTGTGGCTTCCTGTAGTCCTCCCCCGGTGCGCCACAGCAACCCTGAGAGATGTTTGTTTAGGTGTTCGATCACTCTGCCATGTCGCTTTCTGGAAGAGATGCTAAAATCCCCACCACAATAACAACATCCATATATCACCACGTCACTGACTATGTTCTCTCTTACTATATATATATAGTACAGTCTTATATTTTATTTATTTATTTGTTTTTTCGTTGTCGAAATCAATAGATTTTACAACTTCTCTCAAAATTATACATACAAGATATTTAAAAGTCAATGCAAAATTTGTAAAGTATCACAATGATCAATGTTGTATTGTATGCCTCTGTATGCACGTGGGACTTCCAATAACAACACTTTAGCTGACGTCACTGGGGACTTGCAGCAGCGGCGACATCTGGCGGATTAGTTCCGAAAACTCCCCATTAGCAGACATCACTACAAGCATCTAAAAGAATGAAAGCCATGAAAAAAAAGAATAGATTTTGCAATTTCTCCCTAATTCCAAGATTGGATGTGGCTGTAGAACAAGTAAAGATGTCTCAGAGTGATTGGTAATTAGGGAAAGGTGTACCAAGTGGCAGTCAAAGTTAAGTTCAAGATCCAGATGCCACACTGGAGAGTCCTGAAACCTCCCAGTGAAGGAGTTGAAGTCCGAGGGAACAGTCGCAGCTGACACGCGCCGCTCCTTGTTGAACACAGCTGGGAGGAAAAGACCAATTATCGAGCATTCTCAGGTGATTCAGGAAAAACAGGAGACGCCAGTTGTGCAGGTGATGAGACGCCAAACTTAATTAGGTCATTATCTCGTCAAGTTCAGGTGAATTATTAGTCTTTCCTTTCACTCCCGCGCCCCGTGAAGGATGGAGCCACGCCCTTCAAGACTGGAGAAGGAGGAGGAGGAGGAGGAGGAGAAGTGGTGGTGGTGGTGGTGGAAGGGAGGAAATGAATGGGAGGACAAGTGTGTGTGTGTGTGTGTGTGTGTGTGTGTGTGTGTGTGTGTGTGTGTGTGTGTGTGTGTGTGTGTGTGTGTGTGTGTGCGTGAATAACTGTGTTTTCCTCCACTTTCTCTCCCAAACCTTAGCAGGGCAACAAGAATATTTTCTCTCTCTCTCTCTCTCTCTCTCTCTCTCTCTCTCTCTCTCTCTCTCTCTCTCTCTCTCTCTCTCTCTCTCTCTCTCTCATTACTATTCTATTAAAAACACCTAGAAATATAGACAAACCTCAGTGAAAATACTAAAATTATGCAACATATTCTTTCATAGTGTTTTCTTTTCCACCTCCTTAGTCTGAACGCGCTACAGACAGACAGACAGACAGACAGACAGACAGACAGACAGACAGACAGACAGACAGAGGTAATAATCATGCAGTTCTCTCCTCCACACCTGCAGAAGGGAAAGCACACCTGCAATAACGCTGAAGATTAACCCGGCGAGCAAGAAAAAGAGGAAAAGTGAAGAGGAAGATTGGCTGGGGGAAAAAAAGCAGGAAAAAATTAGGATGCAGGGAAATCTAGTGGGAAAGTAAGAAGGATTATTTGTTTTTCTTTATTTAATTTCTTTTCTCTTATTTTCTTCCTCATTTTCCTATTCCTGTACTTACTCCTCTTCTTCTTCTTCTTCTTCTTCTTCTTCCTTTTCCTTTTCCTCCTCTTCCTCTTCTTTTTTTCTTTGAGGTGCAGCATTATTTTCCTCCAAACACTGAGAACCAGAGAACAGGAAAAGTGGAAAACTAGAAGAGAAATATCAACACGGATTCTTACTTTCCTCGCCCATGAGTAGGAAATATCAAAAGGGGAAAAAAAAAATGAGGCATGTGTTTCCTTTTCTCTTGACGACTGAACTTACAGGAGGAAGGAAAATAAGTAAAAAAAAAAAAAAAAAACGAAAATAGAAGATGCAAACTTTCGACTAAATTCACACACACACACACACACACACACACACACACACACACAAATCAGAAAAACAATACAACTCAAGGAATCACATAAGCAAAAAATAAATAAATAAATAAATAATAAATAAATCAATAAACAGATCATCTTATATTCCTGAAGGAGTGACAGACGAGGAATAAAAGTAGGAAAACCAGAGGAGGGCAAGGCCAGGGGTTCCTCTCTCCCTCCCAGCGGCGGAATGAGTTAGTCAGTGCCTCATCACACCGAGCGCCACAGATGAATGGAAGGCGATAAAACTTTTGGTTCAGGTGATAAATGTTGGGGGAGTGTCCGTCTGTGGAGGCTGCACCCTGATGCCCTCCCCTCCCCTTGACGCCCCTTGATCCTCCGCTGGGTCCGTACATTTTCTAAAGACTCCAGAATGGGACATAATCACTAAAAATATTCACTTGACATTTTTCCTTTTCTCTCTCTCTTTTTTTCATTTTTTTCTCTCTTTACTTACAAACACTACAGAACAAACACCATTAACTTCACACTTATACACCAAAACATTACTTAAAACCCCAATAACACAAAGACTAAAGACACTCACTTGACTAATTTTTCTTTCTCTCATTCATTTCTTCCTTTTATTTTAGCCAGAAACACTAAAGAACAGAACACCACAGACTATAACACCAGTAATTTTCACACTTACACACCAACACATTACCTAACACCCTAGAAACACACAGGCACCGAAAGATCACCAGCCCACTCACTCCTGCCTGCATTCCCTCTCCACCGGGCTCCCTCTCTCCCTTCCCTCCCTCTCACGTGACGGCCAGGTAAGGGCAGGCAAAGTGTCCCCATGTGCGCCATTCCACGGTTTTCACACTCACTAGAAAACCAATCCACCAATCTCTTCTTTCAGTGGACAGATTCCCAGCAAAAGGATACCAAAGAAAGTTCCCCTCTTCCTCCTCTTCCTCTTCCTCCTCCAAGCTTTAGTAAAACGCATTGGCTTCACACTTTCACACTTTCCAAACGCCCAACCCTCTGCCTCTCACGCTGTCAAGTCCCGTTGGAAAGGCAAAACACAGCAACGCAACGAGAGAGAAAAGTGTAAGATGTTCTCTGCCTAAGCTCGCCTGCCTGTTGCGAGGTCAAGGAGAGAGAGAGAGAGAGAGAGAGAGAGAGAGAGAGAGAGAGAGAGAGAGAGAGAGAGAGAGAGAGAGAGAGAGAGAGAGAGAGAGAGAGAGAGAGAGAGAGAGAGAGAGAGAGAGAGAGAGAGAGAGAGAGAGAGAGAGAGAGAGAGTCCTACATCATTCATCACTATCACTATTAGTTACTTCATCATCACACTCTTTATAGTGAATGAATGAATGAATGAATGAATAGAAATGTAAGGAGTAAATTTTCATTCTCCTTCTGTCTGTGGAGGTAAAAAAAAAGTAGGTAATGAGAATTTCTGTAATGTCCAGCATTTTTGGGACACCCTGTATTCTTTTTTCATATATTCGATTACTCTCATGTTCCTCTTTTGTTTTATTTTTTTTTTTTTTAAATTTTTTATTACTACCACCGCTAATTTACTCCACCAGAATATTATTGCTATCAGTATTTTTTGGGGGGAATAAGCAGAATACGTAGTCTTTCTATATGTCTCTTTTTTTTTTTTTTTTTTAAAGGAGGGGGCGCGTGGAGGGGAGGGGGGTGGGGTAGAGTAAGTACGTTATGTGTTTTTTATGATAGTTTCCTTTACATTTTTTTTTTCTGTAATTCAAGTACGTGCATTATAGGTTAGGTTAAGTTAGGTTAGGTTAGGTTAGGTTAAGACTCAGTGGAACCCTTATCACGTTTCACACTTCAATCATGTTACGAATGTTAGGTTAGGTTAGGTTAGGTTAGGTTAGGTTAGGTTATGACTCAATGGCACCCTTCATCTACTCTCTCATCACGTTTCACACTTCAGTCATGTTACGAATGCGTGCGATATTTCCTTCTAACATCTGTGAAGACGCAGCACCAAGGCGGAAAGAACAGAAAAAATGCGAGGAGTGTATTCAGTATACATTGGTCCGCTACGTGTATTTTTCATTTCATTTCTTTCCCTTTCTTTTTCCCGGCCATTTTTCACTCTTCCCCGTCCTCCACTTTTTCCTTCAGACAAACACACTCACTCACTCACAGCGGAGGGGAAAAAAAGGAGGAAAAAAAGGAGAGAAAATGTAATTCAATGTAGGTCCCTCGCTGTCTTTTCTTCTGCCTGCACTTCACCCTCCTCCTCCTCCTCCTCCTCCTCCTCCTCCTCCTCCTCCTCTTCCTCTTCCTCCTCCTCCCTCATTTTCGTGGGTTCCTTTGCACCCTCCCCCTTAAAAAAAAAATTCTCTCACAGGCATATTCAAAATTCGACTCCACGTCTTTACTAATTCCGTCAGAGTTGTGGCTGCCTTTCATATTAATTTTACCTGCTGCGCCGCCTTATAATCTCCCCCCCCCATCTCTCTCTCTCTCTCTCTCTCTCTCTCTCTCTCTCTCTCTCTCTCTCTCTCTCTCTCTCTCTCTCTCTCTCTCTCTCTCTCTCTCTCTCTCTCTCTCTCTCTCTCTCTCTCTCTCTCTCTCTCTCTCTCCGGTAAATTTAAGCCTCGTGATTTCTTTTCATTATGATTCAAAGAAATTATTTAAGATTTTGGATGCATTTTAGCCTGTTTTCTCCTCCTTCCCTTCCTCCTCCTCCTCCTCCTCCTCCTCCTCCTCCTCCTCCTCCTCCTCCTCCTCCTCCTCCTCCTCCTCCTCCTCCTCCTCTTTCATGTCCACTAAGGTTCTCCTCCATCTCTTCTAACTCCTACTCTCCTTTCACCTCCACTAGCTCCTCCCTCCTCTTCTTCCCCTCCTCCTCCTCTTTCTCCTCCTCTTCCTAAGTGCATGTCAGGCGACTCTTGACACTTTAAGAGGAAGCTGCGTTCCTCATCCTCCTCCTCTTGCCTCTTGCACGTCACTAACCCACGTGCAAGGAGAGGAGGAGGCTGGGAAGTATGAGAGTAAGAGGCAGGATGAGGTAAGAATGAGGGAGGGAGAGGGAAGGTGAAGGAGGATGAAATATGAAGGCAGAATAGGTGATAAGATAGTGATAGTGAGGAAATGAAAGAAGTGTTAATGAGGTTATGATAGGACAGTGCGTGAGAGTAATGAGGGATGAGAGAATAAATGAAGGTTACATACACACATGAGTACAACACGAGGAATAATGAGGAGAGATGTGGATGTGGAGAATGAGAATAATGAGTAACAAATAATAAACCAAGTAAAATCGAATAAATGAGACGAAATATGAGTATGAGAAATGAAAGTGAGTGAAGGAACAGCGCAAGTATCAATAGAGCTTGAGAGAGAGAGAGAGAGAGAGAGAGAGAGAGAGAGAGAGAGAGAGAGAGAGAGAGAGAGAGAGAGAGAGAGAGAGAGAGAGAGAGAGAGAGAGAGAGAGAGAGAGAGAGAGTGTGTGTGAGGAAGGGTGTGAGTGAAAGGGGATGTAATGAGGTGACGAGAGATAAAAGAGAGGAGGTAGGGTGTTGAGGAGCAGCGTGGAGGGCGAGACAGCGAGGGAGGGTGATGAGAGGGAAGTGAGGCATGCAAGGAATGAGAGGGGAGTGGCGTGTGTGATAAATAGAAGTGTTAAAGTGATGGAGGAGGAGGACGTGAAGGAGAGCACACTAATAAAGGTGTTAGAGGAATGTACAAATGAAACATTAAACTACGCCAAACTGCCTGATGAACTGAGCCAAACTGAACTGCAACGGAAGGTAAGTGGACTAATATGGAGGGGTAAAGAAAAATAGAAAGACTGGAACTAAAGGGAACTGAAACGAAGATTAAATGGAACCAATATGGAAGGATAAAGAAAAATATGCAGTAAAGAGGGTTGTAACTAAAGGGAACTGCAAGGAAGACTAAATAGAACCAATATGGAAGGATAAAGAAAAATATGCAGTAAAGAGGGTTGTAACTAAAGGGAACTGCAAGGAAGATTAAATAGAACCAATATGGAAGGGATAAAGAAAAATGTATATAGTTACAAAAAAGAAAAGTGACCTTCGATGAGCTTTGAATGGAAGAAATACAGTAAGGTTTAAAAAAAATGTATAGTCAGAAAGTACAATGACGAAAATGGACTGGAATGAACTTTGAGTGAAACTAATATGGAATGGTTAAAAAAAAAATGCATGAACCAATAAATAAATAAATAGATAAATAAAAAAGACGAACTAAAGATAAAGGAGACAAAATTTTAAAGGAACTCATGTGAATTGGTTAGAAGGAAAATAACAGTAACTAAAATACGAATACGGGGACAAAAATGACACTTAAATTAACTGTAAAAATTCACAGGAACTTTGCAATAATATGAACAGAAGAGTACTGGAACTGAAATAAAACAGGGGATGTAAAATAGATGGACTGGAATTATAATAAACAGCAACAAAAGAACAAAGTCAAAACAAAAAAAACTGGGATACAAAATAAACAGAAACAATAAAAACTAACTAGAAATAAAATAATCTAGAATAAAAATGAGTTGAATTAAGTTGGAACAAAAAAATATGTGAAGAAAAAGACCTGTGAATCAAAAACAATGGAATAAAATCACTGGAAATTAGATAAACTGGAAAAGAAATGGAAATGGAAAAAGAAAAACTGGAAATCGAATAAAATAGAGTAAAAAAACAAAAAAACGAAATGAACCCAAAAAACAAGAAAAAGAGAATTGAAAGAAAACTGGCATTAATTTTCACCTGGACAAAAAAAAAAAAATGGGTACAGAAAATTACTAGAAAAAAATGAATAGAACAAAAATAAATAACAAAGAAAAGCGTACCAGTAATATAATAGACCAAAATTAACTGCAACAGAGAATTATGAAGAAAAAAAGTAACTAGAAAAAATATAATCGCTATAAAATATTCATAATCTTCAGTAGAGAAATTCTATATTACTTGTTACCACTCCTTCACTTTATTCACCACCCCTTTTTTTTTCTTTTTGCCTTATTCAGTTCAAATTATTTCCTCACCCTAAGAAAAAATATATATACAACTTTTTTTGTAATATTTTCCAATAATTTACCACAATTTCTTTTACATATCAAGAGAGAGAGAGAGAGAGAGAGAGAGAGAGAGAGAGAGAGAGAGAGAGAGAGAGAGAGAGAGAGAGAGAGAGAGAGAGAGAGAGAGAGAGAGAGAGAGAGAGAGAGAGAGAGAGAGAGAGAGAGAGCATAATAATCTGTGCATATCCCACTCAATAAAATTCACGGGCATCGTCAAACTTCCTCCTATCTCTCAACGGGAGGCAATTTCGCGTGAGTCTTCTTGAGGGTGAAGAGGGTGGAGGGTGGAGAGGAGGGAGGGAGGGAGGGAGAAGGAAGGTAGAGTGGTGATAGTTGTGGGAGCAAGGCGTGGAAGTTGCAAGATAAGGTAAGGAAAGGTTAGGTCAGGAGGTTAGGTCAAGTTAGTTCAGCTTAGGTAAGGGTAGGTCAGGTTAGGTCAGGTAAGGTTAGGTTAGGTAAGGTTAGGTCAGGTCAGATCAGATATGGTTAGGTAAGGTGTGTGTGTGTGTGTGTGTGTGTGTGTGTGTGTGTGTGTGTGTGTGTGTGTGTGTGTGTGTGTGAGAGAGAGAGAGAGAGAGAGAGAGAGAGAGAGAGAGAGAGAGAGAGAGAGAGAGAGAGAGAGAGAGAGAGAGAGAGAGAGAGAGAGAGAGAGAGAGAGAGAGAGAGAGAGAGAGAGAGAGAGAGAGAGAGAGAGAGAGAGAGGAAAAAAAAAACTGAGATGCCAGCCCCAGAAAAGGGTCCAAAGCGGTAGTCAAAAACTGAAGGATAAATGTCTTGAAACCATCTTATATATAAAACTAAATAACAAATAAAAAAGGAAAAAAGAGAAAGGAATGCTAGTGTGTGTGTGTGTGTGTGTGTGTGTGTGTATAAGAAACGGTACTATATATTCACCTTCCCATACCCTCCCTGTCTTTCCTGCCTTCAATATTCTCTCCCTTTATCCTCTCCTCCCTTTGTAATACCCATATCACTTCACTTACGGAAGTTACTCTCACTCAACCTTCCCTGTACCGTCTCTTACCCTCCCACCTCCTACCCCCCTCTCTCTTTCTCCCTCCCACCTCCTCCCATCCTCTCTTTCTCTCTCCTCCTCCCCCTTCCCCTCCTGGCTGCGTGGTTCGGGAAGTGCTACGGGTATCGAACGGATGACAAACGATACCTGGAGAAGTGATATTGCACAGTTCCTAGAGAGAGAATTCTGGGTAATGTTGATAATGCTAATGTAGAAACAAGTGTGTACGAGAGAGAGAGAGAGAGAGAGAGAGAGAGAGAGAGAGAGAGAGAGAGAGAGAGAGAGAGAGAGAGAGAGAGAGAGAGAGAGAGACCAAACAATTCAAAATAAATGAAATAAACTATCACTAAAAAAAACAAAAAAATGTGAAAGAAAGATGATAGCAAAAAAATAAATAAATAAAAATAAATAAATAACAATGTATATGTAAATTAACAAGAAAAAAAGAAAAAAAAACATCTCTATCATTCTCATGCAAAGAAAATAAAACTAAGCAATAAAAATTTGGATTACCTAAAAAAAAAGAAGGAAAATTTAGGAAACATCGCCATACTAGTAAAAAAATCTAAGGAAAAAAAGAAATAGGGAAAACAGTAGATAAAATAATAAGGAAAACAAGTAATGGGGAAACGTAACAGAAAACGAGCAAGGAAAATGCAAAAAAAACGGAAGAAAACGGAGAAATAAGATCTGTACTCGTAACACACAAGTACAATACACTTAGGAACCCCCAGACCTCCCTAACACACTCAATCCACGCCAGCCACTCCGACCATCCACACCCAGAGGCACTTACACCCTCCCCTCCTTCCTACCCTCCTTCCTTTTCCCCTCCCTCCTTTCCTTCCCTCCTTTCCTTCCCGCTCTCTCCTCTCTCTTGTCCACCTTCCCTCTCCTTCTTGTCCTTCTTCCCCATTTCTTCCTTCTTCTTCCTCCTCCTCCTCTTCCTCTTCTTTCTTCTTCTTCTTCTTCTTCTTCTTCCTTCTTCTTCTTCTTCCTCCTCCTCCTCTTCCTCCCAGTAGCACCATAACTTGTCTTGGCTTCCTGTAAATATTCTTGTCCCTTGGGAGACTCATATTAGAGGAGGAGGAGGAGGAGGAGGAGGAGTAAGTACGACGAGGACAAAGACAAAGAGGAAGACGAAGACAGGAAGGAGAACAAGAACATAGAGGAGGAGGAGGAGGAGGAGGAGGAGGAGAAGGGCACCAATTTTGACAAGAACTAGAATATAAACGAAAACGAAAGAAAATAAAAATAAATCAAGTTAAATAAAAAGGAAAGGCTAAATAAAAGGGAAATTAAAAGAAATAAAGAAAAAAAAGGAAAATTAAAAGGAAAAGAACGGTTCGAAATGAAAAGAAATAAAGAAGAAAAAAAGGAAAATGAAAAGGAAAAGAACGGCTCGAAAACAAAGAAACAAAGGAAAACTGAAAGAAAACAGGGAACAGAAAACGAAGACAGAAGCAAAGAAAAAGAAAAAAAAGGGAAGACTGAAGAAAAGTAAAAAAAAAACGAAAGAAAAAAGTATGACAAAAGTGAAAATAACAGAAAATAAAACACGTAGAGAAAAAGGAAAATAAAGAAGGAAAACAGGAAATTGAGAACATGGTTAGAAGAAAAACAAAACAAAACAAAGGGAAGATCGAAGGAAGATAACAAGGAAACGAAAAAAAAATAATCACAAACCAAGAAGGTAAAAAAAAGAAGGAAAAAACAAAGAAAAGGAGGGAAAAGAAAATGGGAAGCAACACAACACGCACACACACACACACACACACACACACACACACACACACACACACACACGCAGAAAAAAAAACAAATAAAAAACGGAAAACCAGAAGAAAAAAAAAAACACGGAATAAAACAAAAAAAATAACAAACGCATTAACGAAAGAAAAAAAAAGACAAGAAAAACAAACACAAAAAAAACAAAGAACAAACAAGCAACACTGCAACACAAGAACACACACAACAAACACAACACAGAAGGAAAAGAGAAGAGAAGAGAAGAGAGGGGGAAGGAAAGAACAGTACCCCTTAACCTTAACCCTTTACCCCCTTGCCCCCTCACCCCTTTCCCCAGCCTTGCCCACCACACACAAAATTAGCGACAGCTCCATTACAGGTGACAAACACGACACAAACACGAACTAAACCAGATGAATACGGGGAAAATTATACCCACAATTCCGTTTTTCCCTCCGACGTGTGTTTTACCGTTAATCAGACTCACGAACCCCCCTCCTTTCCCCCCTGCCCCCCTCCTGCCCCCTCTCCCTTCCCCCTCACAGCTCAGGTCGCTTCCAGAACCAATTTTTCCTGGGTTCCAGACGGCGCTTCCTTCCTCTCGTTCCAGCTAGCTTGGCGGAGTTCCCCGAATATCTCAATACAGTGAACGTCTTGAACGCGCATTGTTGTGTTCTGAAGCGAGAGAGAGAGAGAGAGAGAGAGAGAGAGAGAGAGAGAGAGAGAGAGAGAGAGAGAGAGAGAGAGAGAGAGAGAGAGAGAGAGAGAGAGAGAGAGAGAGAGTGGTGGAAAGAATGGTGTTTATTAAAATTTTATGATTTTTTTTTTCTTCTGTGTTGTTTCTCTCTATTACAGGTTGCAGGACGTGAGGAGGAGGAGGAGGAGGAGGAGGAGGAGGAGGAGGAGGAGGAGGAGGAGGAGGAGGAGGAGGAGGAGGAGGAGGAGGAGGAGACAAAGAAAAAAAAACAAGAAAAACAACAATCAACAAACACCAATAACACTAAGTAAAAAAAAAGAAAAAAAAATAATACAAAAAAGAAGACACGAAACACACACACACACACACACACACACACACACACACACACGCTTCCAGGTAAAAACACACAATACCTGGAGAAGTCACAGATGCAAGGGAGTCTCTCAGGTGTGGTATGGATGACGGCACACCTGACGCACACCTGAGTCACGAAATGAACAATGTGACTTCAGGTGACTTCCGTGAATCATGAGGTGCTTCAGAATTCCTTAATCTTTTCCAGAATTCTTGACTGAGGAAGGTAGTTTTGGTGATGTGTAAAATATGTATGAGAAAATGAGAAATCGAGTGTAAAATGTTAGAGTTTGTATGCTTTTGTTTATTTATTTATCATGTTAAGTCTGTTCTAGGATACGTACTCACAATCTACCTTAACCTAGCGAGCTGATTTAAGTTGGTATTGGTGACGTAAAATTCAGAGAGGCGAGCAAAATAACCAGAATTATTAAATATGTTTCGATCTATTTATTTATTTTTATCTTTTATTACTGTAGTTTAACGTAATCTAACTTAATGTAAACAGATATATGTGATTTGCGTACACGGATGAGAAAACGAGAATTATTTATTTATTTTTTTATCATTACAACAACATAGTCTATTTTAACCTAGTCATCTAACGCAATCTAACTTAACCTCACTGACTTTAACGGAGCCTAACTTAACAACAACCTAACCTATTCACCAATAGCCGAACTTACTGTAACTTACACAACTCAACCTAACTTAGTTCAAACCACTTCAGTCTAACTTAACCTAACCTAACCTAACCTAACCTAACCTAACCTAACCTAACCTAACCTAACTTAACCTAACCTAACCTAACCTAACCTAACAAAAAAAACATAATACCAAACAACTTTACCTAAGATAAAAAAAAATAAATAAGGACTCCAATATCAGCACACAACAATGAGAGAGAGAGAGAGAGAGAGAGAGAGAGAGAGAGAGAGAGAGAGAGAGAGAGAGAGAGAGAGAGAGAGAGAGAGAGAGAGAGAGAGAGAGAGAGAGAGAGAGAGAGAGAGAGAGAGAGAGAGAGAGAGAGAGAGAGAACAAGGTGGTGTGAATGAGGCGAGGGCAGTGCGTCATTAAGAAAGTTAGGAAGTGGGGAGGAGGAGAA
>NC_087176.1:4522500-4530000 GCF_035594125.1 Scylla paramamosain
AGTGAAGAATGAACGAATGAACAAACACATGAACACAGCTAACATAAACATACTGACACAACACAAGACACACTAATACACACGAACACAACACACAAACTGACACCATACATAACACACTACACATACTAAGATCACCATACTAATACACAGAACCCCAGACACACAGCACAACACATACTTAGCTACCACAAATACACACACACATACAAACACACACACACAAAATTCCTCTCATTCCTGATACAAAAGCGGCGTAACAGTGAACACGGCACAGGATGGAAACACAAAAATATGAACCCTCTATAATCGAGCAGCAAATCCGAGCCGAGAGGATACACTGATATGCAGGACGGATGACAATGTGATCACCGGGGAGAGATAAGGCTAGAGGGGATGAAAAACTGCCGCCCCGGAATATCTCTTTAATGGAGTTCTGTGATGGTGGAATACTGAGATACGAGGTTTAAAGGAATACATAGTTAACTCGTCCATTGCTTTTTGGTATGTTTGTCCTGACTCACTGGCAATTCTTGGGTATTTATTTTTGTTTTGTGGTAATCTCAAAATATTGTAGAGGCTAGAAATTGTAAAATCTGTTCTTTTTCATCACTTTTTTTCGTTTTTTTTTTTTTTCGTCTAAGTGCTTATAAAGATTTCACACATTGCTTTTAGTGCTGTGAATTGTTGTATATCGCAGTGAAAGGGTTAAGTTAGGAAGTGCAGATGTTTGGATAAAGTTATAACAAACAAACTTACTGACTGATGAGATATGTAGACTGAAGCGTTACTGAAAACATTCATATCAGATTGTCTTTTAAATGGACGTCTATCATAGAGAGACATTGAAATACATACTAGTTTTGAAATTTAGAGAAGTTACGAATACTATATAAATGTGAAGAAAAAAACTGAAACTGATAGATTTATAAATACATATTGGTGTGTGAATTGAATTTTGTGATAAAGAAATACTGAAATATGTGCTTTGAGGTAAGTCAGGGTAAAGACGTCTGGAGAGGGATGCATAAAAATAACAGATCACACAGTACAGATAAGGATAAGCAAATGAAACACTAGGAGAACACATCCAAACACATTGCAGCCCATTTTCTTTTTTGCAACAGACTACTTCTCTTCCTCCTTATCCCCTCTCCCTCCTCCCAAACTCTCTCTCCCTCCTCCCTCCCTCTCTTCCTTCCACTTTCCTTCCTACTTCCCTTTCCAACCCTTATTCCTTCCTCCGCCTTCCTTCCTTCCTGCCTCTTCCTTTACCCTTCTTCTTTTCCTCCTGATTCCTCCTTTCCTTCCCTTGTTCCTTCTTTTGACTTTCCTCCTTCCTACCTCTCCCTCCATCCTTCTTCGTTCCTTCCATCTCTTCTTACTTTCCTGCCAATCCTTCTTCCAACCATTCCTTGTTCCAATTTTCCCTCCCTTCCAATCCTTCCTACCATCTCTCTCTTCCTCCCCTTCCTTTCCTCCTACCAAGCCACCCAACCCTCCTTCTCTTACTCCTTCCCCCTTGCCTCCTACCAACTCTCTCTTCCCCTCTCCCCCTCCCTCTTCGTCTCTTCCTCTCCCTCCTCCCCGCCTTGCCAGCCCTCTCTCTCTTTTTCTTCCCTTCCCAACAACCGCTCCTCCTTTCCCTCCTTCCTTCCAACTCTTCCCATCCTCTCTTCCTCCCCTCCTACCACCCTTCCACCTCCCTCCCTCCCTCCACCCCCCATCCCCCTCCAGGCTTCAGCAGATCGGCGAAATACCAGGCAAGACTGAGGCAATTTAGAGAAGGGAATGAGATTTCCTCCCGGCCAGACACGATCCCAGGACTGTCGGTTTTTGTAATTATATTCACTTGAGAAGTGTGAACACCCGGGGCCTTGGGGGAGAGGAGGGGAGAAGGGGGTTAGGGAGGGAAAGTCAAAGCCATCAGGAGTCAATGTGAAAAGCAGGAGGAGGAGGAGGAGGAGGAGGAGGAGGAGGAGGAGGAGGAGGAGGAGGAGGAGGAGGAGGAGAACGACAAGAGGCAACATAAAAGAAGAAGAGTTGGAGTGTTGAACGAAACAGAGGAGAGAGAAAGAGAGAGAGAGAGAGAGAGAGAGAGAGAGAGAGAGAGAGAGAGAGAGAGAGAGAGAGAGAGAGAGAGAGAGAGAAAGATAACACAAGAGAGGAGGAGGGAGAGGACAAAGAAGAAAACCAAGTACCCCCCTCTCTCTCTCTCTCTCTCTCTCTCTCTCTCTCTCCCCACACTCATCTCATTGCAGTACAAGTGCCTCCTTCACCGCACCAGGAGAACACTACTGAACTACGAGAGAAAAATAATTATAATAAAGTTCACGTGTTTCAGATTCCTTCACTGAGGAGACTTAAAGAGAAGCGAACCAAGGAAATCAACACAAACCGTCACATGTGGATCGCAAAGTAGTCGAATATAAAAGAAAAGAACAGAAAACTCAAAGAGAACGCGCACACACACACACACACACACACAATAAAAAAAAACATGTATTTTCGTAAACCAAATAAATACAAAAAAAAATAGAAAGGAAAGAAAGAAACAGACAAAAAAATAAACTGAAGAGAAATAAAACACAAAAAACTATAAAAAATACATAATTTCATAAGCCGAATAATTATTATATTTAAAAAAAATAAATAAATAAACACACACAAAGAAACAAGATATTAAGAAATCGGTGATAAACAGAAAGTATACAGACAGACAGACAGACAGACAGACAGACAGACAGACAGACAGACAGACAAGACAGACAGACAGACGGGTTAATCAGAGAAAGGCATTATGAGAGGAAGAAAAGATGGGAAGGAGGAAGAAGTTAGTAAAGTGAGAAGAATGAGAAAGGGAGAAGAGGGACGGAACGAGGAGGAGGAGGAGGAGGAGGAGGAGGAGGAGGAGGAGGTCTAGGTTTCTCGATGGCCAGAGAGAGAAAGACAAGAAAGACAATAAAGAGAAATGAGGGTGAAAAGAAAATAAGAATGAAGAAAACTTGAAAATCCTACACCTTTTTATCACTATTTTAAACTCTAAGTGGAAGAGTGAGACAAATTTAAAGAAAGGTGGATGAAAGCAGATGTAGGTGGAAATGTGGATGGCATAGGTGGAGTACATGGTGATACAGGCAGTGTGGGTGGACGTGTGGATGGTGATGTGGGTTGCTGTGGGTGGTGGAGGTGGTGTGGGTGGAGATGTAAGTGGGAGAGTAAGGTAAATTTAAAGTGGATGAGAACAGGTGATGTGGGTGGTGGTGGTGGTGGTGGTGGTGTACACGGGCGGGCGTGACACAAGGGCGTGGCGGCACCTGGGTATTTTCATGATCATGGGGAAGAAAGTTACAAGTTTTAATGAGTCCAGTGAGCTCGCTGGCCAAAAGGGAACTCAAGTTAAGCCTGGACGACACCTGAAACTGGAACCTGCGCCGCCGCCACCACCACCACCACCACCAATACCACCACCACTATCACCACTACTACTACTACCACCACCACCAGCACCAACACCACCACCACCACCACAACTACTACTACTACTACTACTACCACCACCACCAGATCCAACACCACTGCCACCACAACCACTACCACCATCACCACCACTACCGAAGAGTAATCAAACCAAACCAAACAAAACAAAAACAAACAAAAGCGCACAAAAACACAAAAAACAATTCTCTCCCGTCCTCTTTCTTTCCCCTTCTCTTCTTTCCCTCATAAACAAAAAGACGTACAGAAATCCTCTCAAAAAAAAATCAACACAAAAAAAAAAATAAACACGTTACTTATGATCACCTCCCTGAACCTAATCACACATACGGTAATTAGACGCATAAAGAAAGTACCAATCCCGCCTCGAATTTCGCCACAACATTCTTGCCTCTATAAGAAGACCTGAGGCGGGAACACGAGGCGCCGCGAGACAAAAGCTTCAATGGCTGAGCTTGGAATTGAGTGCAAGTGTAATTTTAGAGAGAGAGAGAGAGAGAGAGAGAGAGAGAGAGAGAGAGAGAGAGAGAGAGAGAGAGAGAGAGAGAGAGAGAGAGAGAGAGAGAGAGAGAGAGAGAGAGAGAGAGAGAGAGAGTGTTCTTTTTATCCATCCAAACTTCTTTTAATTTTTTTGTTTTAGTGCTTTTTTCTCAAAACCTTTATTTCTAATTGTTTTCTTCTCATTACTGCAAAAAAAAAAAGTTCTTATCAGTTTGGTCAAAAAGGATTTTGCTCTTATTTGTATATTTCTTGAGTTGGGATGGTGACATTTAAACATATAGACAGACACAGACAGACAGAGATCGACAGACAGACAGATAGACTGACAGACAAAAAAAAAAAAATTAATATAAACAGAGAACTACTTCATTTAAACAGGAAACAGACAGACAACAGACACACCATAAAACAACTTCATTTAATCAGAGAATTTCATTTGAACAGACAACTTCACTTAAACAGAGAGACAACAGACAACATGCACCATAAAAAAAAGAAAAAAAGAAAAAAATAAATAATAAATAAATAAAATAATAATAATAATAATTTCACTATCTTATTATTATTTCGTCTCTTTTCTCGTATCTATTTCACGCAGCCAGACTCCAAAAGGCACAGCGAACAAAGTTAAGGTCCCAAGTTGCCTCTCCCTGTATGAAAAGTGTATGAAAACTACGAATACAAAAATACCTCAACTTTTTTTTCCCCTGGCTACTTTTATTTAGTTTCCCTTCCCTCACCCAACTAAGCCCTACCACCTACGTACCTTCCCCTTTCTGTATTCTCTTTTTTTTTTCTATTCTACATTCCGCACCACATTCTATTCTCTCTCTCTCTCTCTCTCTCTCTCTCTCTCTCTCTCTCTCTCTCTCTCTCTCTCTCTCTCTCTCTCTCTCACAAAAATATTTCCTTCGACAAGTCTCCAAAAATTAAGAAAAAAACCCCTTCCTTATATTTCGGAGGTTTCAAGACAAAAATTAAAGAAAGGAGAGGAAAATGTGAGGGAGGAAAAAAATAAGTTACCTTCCACAGTACTCCCAGCTGAACCCAGAACGTGGAAAGGTTCTTAAATGGAGCACGTGAGAGCTGAGGGGGGTGAGAGGGCAGTTGGAGGTGAGGGAGGAAAAAAAGAAAAGAAAAAAACCCACTTCTTGTATTCATGTGGTTTTCATTCCTTGATCATTTAATTAATTACGTGGCGTGAGAACTTTGCCAGGGTTCAAAAGTTAGGTCAGGTCAGGTCAGGTGAGGACTTGATCTGACCTCATCTGACTTTTTTTGATGATTTATTATACATTACTTATTGTAATGAGACAGGAAATTAACTATAAGGATTGTGGATTAAGTATGAACAAATGTGTGTGGTGTGGGTTAGGTTAGGTTAGGTTAGGTTAGGTTAGGTTAGGTTACGTTAGGTTTGGTTAGGTTACGTTAGGTTGGGTTAGGTTAGGTTAGGTTGGATTAGGTTAGGTTAGGTTAGGTTAGGTTAGGTTAGGTTAGGTTGCTTTAGGTTGGATTAGGTTAGGTTAGGTTAGGTTACGTTAGGTTAGGTTGGATTAGGTTAGGTTAGGTTAGGTTAGGTTGCTTTAGGTTACGTTAGGTTAGGTTAGGTTAGGTTAGGTTAGGTTGGATTAGGTTAGGTTAGGTTAGGTTGGATTAGGTTAGGTTGGATTAGGTTAGGTTAGGTTAGGTTAGGTTAGGTTACGTTAGGTTAGGTTAGGTTTGGTTAGGTTAGGTTAGGTTGCTTTAGGTTGGATTAGGTTAGGTTAGGTTACGTTAGGTTAGGTTAGGTTAGGTTAGGTTACGTTAGATTGGATTAGGTTAGGTTAGGTTAGGTTAGGTTAGGTTAGGTTACGTTAGGTTGGATTAGGTTAGGTTAGGTTAGGTTAGGTTACGTTAGGTTGGATCAGGTTGGATTAGGTTATGTTAGGTTACGTTAGGTTGGATTAGGTTAGGTTAAGTTAGGTTAGATACAGTAAGGTATTGCAAGGTTAGTAGAGTAGCTTAGATGATATAGGTATAGTGTAGATTAGGTTAGGATAAATCACCCATAGATTATGTAAGGTAAAGAAAGGTAAGATACGGTACTGTAAGGTTGGCCTAGGTTGGGTTGGGTTAGGTTAGATTAGGTTAGGTTAGATTGGGTTAGGTTAGGTTAGGTTAGGTTAGATTGGGTTGGGTTAGGTTAGGTTAGGTTAGATTGGGTTAGGTTAGGTTAGGTTAGGTTAGACTGGGTTAGGTTAGGTTAGGTTAGGTTAGGTTAGGTTAGGTTAGATTGGGTTAGGTCAGGTTAGGTTAGGTTAACTGGGATTAAAAGTAAAGTGGGATTAGGAAAAATCAGACTGACCTATGTAATGTTAGACGAATAGATAAGCGGGGTAGGTGCACGTAGAGGCGGTAGATAAATAACAGAAACAGGCGATCATTTTGAAGATTAGATTAACTTGGTAGTGTTTAAGAGAGAGAAGGAAGATAAATGAAAGGAAAGACAATACATTACTCATTCTCTCTCACCGTAACAATTTCCCAAGGCCAAAGAGAAACTTAGCCAGATCCTCAAGCATATTTCTCGTGTTAATAATATAGAAATGTTGTTAATCTGTCACTAGAATCCCCCTTAAAAGCAAGTGTACCTTCAACTAAAGCCTTTGGAAAGTAGTGGAGGCGCCGCGCTTAAATGTTTCAGAATACACTCCTTAGATAAACAGTAGACTAGACATCCATTTTAAGGTGGAAGAAAACACACACCACTCACATCCACCTCAGTGTTCGTTCCACCTTCCTACTCACAAGGGCGGAGTTGAAAAGCATACGACACAAAACGCCATCCACTTTCCCCCTTCCCCTCTCTATAAGGCCACTGAAAAAGCGCCGCACATTTTGTCTTTCTTCTCTCCCTGGTCGCGTTATCCTTTGACCGCGCCTCGTAAGCACTGCAAAAATACCACGAGAGAAAGAAAAGGCTGATATAAAAGTACATCTGAATAATTAATCCTATCGTCATATTCACCTAAATTATTCTGGCATACTAAGTTAATTTGCATTTTGGTTATTACTGTGGAAGCAACTTTTTTCCTTCTGCTGCCAGAGAGAGAGAGAGAGAGAGAGAGAGAGAGAGAGAGAGAGAGAGAGAGAGAGAGAGAGAGAGAGAGAGAGAGAGAGAGAGAGAGAGAGAGAGAGAGAGAATGATCTATACTCTTATGTAAAAGCAGGTATACTGTCTACCTGTCTATCTCTCTTTGTCTTTATCTATCTACCTGTCTGTCTGCTTACCTGTCTGTCTACCTGTATACTTCCCTCTCTCATTTAGCCTTTCAATTTAACTATTCGTTCTTCATATCAATTAATTCCCAAATAGTAAACGATACCTGAGGAAGCATCGCCTTTATTAAACATATTACGTAACATACAGTAAATGATAACAATAATGACAATAATAATAATAACAAAAGAGGAAATATATAGTCATACTCAACAATACCACCCTTACACACACACACA
>NC_087176.1:4540000-4547500 GCF_035594125.1 Scylla paramamosain
AGGAATGACAGGAATGGTTGTTAGCAGCAGGAATGACAGGAATGGTTGTTAGTAGCAGGAATGACAGGAATGGTTGTTAGCAGCAGGAATGACAGGAATGGTTGTTAGCAGCAGGAATGACAGGAATGGTTGTTAGCAGCAGGAATGACAGGAATGGTTGTTAGCAGCAGGAATGACAGGAATGGTTGTTAGCAGCAGGAATGACAGGAATGAGTATGGAATATATGAAAGTCTTGAGAGAAAATAAACGTATAATCTTTTCTTTACTAAGCATATCCAAATTTTGTAATGAAAGTAAGAACGAAGCAAGGTTTATTTTTATTTACTTCAGGGAGACTGGCTAAGGATGAAAAAAAAAGGATAAAAAGATCAACCAAGAGTAAACGGTGGATAAGAAAAGATCCGCTGAGGTGAAAATCCATAAATAAGCTCAAAAAAAAAACTTAAAAATAAAAAGAAAAAGAAAGCGAGCCGAAAAGGAAAACAGGATAAGGACAGAACCGTAGCAAATATGTAGAATCCCTTTAACCTACTGATTACGAAAGATATATTAAACCTCTCACTCTTGCAATATTCAGAATAAAGTAAAACTACTGCCTTACTACTGAAGGAGTAAAAACACTGGAATTATGCTTGTCACAAAGATCAATAATGGCGCTGAGTCTTGGATAATTTAGTATGGAGAGAGAGAGAGAGAGAGAGAGAGAGAGAGAGAGAGAGAGAGAGAGAGAGAGAGAGAGAGAGAGAGAGAGAGAGAGAGAGAGAGAGAGAGAGAGAGAGAGAGAGAGAGAGAGAGAGAGAGAGAGAGAGGTGTCAACAGGACGGACGGAGCACAGGTAATGACAGTAAATTAGAGGACACCTGTTGGCCTCCACGCCGTTCCATCACTCCACTCCTTCACTCCACTCAGCGCTCACTGGGTTTCTCTTTGTCTCGGCCATGTCAGGGTTACAGAAAATCACAGCCTTCCCTTTTAAGACCTCCTGCGCGGGCACCTAAACCCTTTACTTAAGTCAGAAATTGCAGCTTATTTTCTTGCAATTCACAAACGCAAATACACAGAACCATACCAAACTGAACCAAACGAAACCAAACGAAATTTAAACAAAACCAAATCTAACCCAACTTAACCAAACCCAACTTAACCAAACCCAACTTAACCAAACCCAACTTAGCCAAACCTAACGTCACCTAAATATAACCTAAAGAATTACACCAAAACACACCATTCCCTCGCCACACAAGACTCTCCTAACTAAGAACACACGAAGCATAATCACGCACGAGTTGGGACGTAAGTTTGGGACACGCACACACCACGTTACCTATAAATTAATTACGACCTGGACAAAAAAAGTTACGGTGTCCTTAGGTGTTCCGGCGGCCCCTACCGTGCTTAGGGGGAAAAAAAAAGGAGAAATTAGATAAAAGGAAAGGGAAACTGGAGAAAAAAGGAAATAAGGACAAAAATATTAGCAATGGAGAGAGAGTGAGAATAAGGGAAAGGAATAATTGAAGTAGATCAAAGAAAGGTGAAAAATAAGGAGAAAATATGTAGGAGAGGAAAGGGAACAAAAAGACACAAGAAAAAGAAAAAGGAAAAATCAAAAGGGGGAAAAGGAAAAGGGAAAATAAGGCACTGAAACTCTAGTAACACACGTAACAGAGTACATACAAAAAGACACCTAAAAAAAAAGTAAAAAATTATAAAAAGGAAAAGAAAATCAGAAAGAGAAAGAAAAAAGAAAACAAAAAAGAAAAATGCAGTGTCATTGTCCCTATGATAAAAGAAAAAAAAACATGAGAAACAAAAGGATAAGAAGAGAGGGACTGGAAAAAAAGGAATCAGGAAAAATAGGGAGTAAAATGTAGCAACACCCACAAAAGCATCTCTAGGGAAAAAAAGGAAATAAAACGGCAATGTGAAAAGATTAAAAATAGAAAGAAAAGAAAGAAAAGTAAGAAACGGAGAAAAAATAGGAAGAAAATACAGGAAAGTAGAAACAACAAGTAAAAAAAAAACGGAAATGGACTGAAAAGAACAAAGGAGAAGGGAAAAAGGTAAGAGAAGAGGGAAAAAAAATAAGAGGAAAAGATAAGACAAGGGGAAAAAAAGATAAAAGGGGTAAGAGAAGGAAAAGAGAAGAGAAAAGGTAAACGGAAAAATGAGAACAGAAAAAAAACAAAGAAAATAAAAAAACACCACTTAAAAAAAAAAAAGAAAACATTCCTAATTTTCTAGTGTAAAAAAAAAAAACGAAAACAGCAGAATACAAGAGAAACAAACCTGCATTCCTTCACAACTGTATATAAACACCTGTGGAATTAATAACGACGTATCTGCATTTTCTTCCCAGACTCAATGACTCAAGATAATGAAAGATGAAGACAATTACCGTAGAGTTTCCATCATAAACCACCATTGGAGAGTCCCATAAACTTCCTCCTCCTCCTCCTCCTCCTCCTCCTCCTGCTGCTTTTGCTCCTGCTCCCCCTCCTCTTCCTCTTCCTCTTCCTGGGCCACAGCATCGAGGGCGCCTATTGGTCGTCGCTCACTAATGGCGCAAAACCGAATGACGTATTACTGACAGGAGGAGACACGTGGTGGTGGTGGTGGTGGTGCTGGTGGTGGATACTTCTGTTTTACTTTTATTGCACTGGAGGAGGAGGAGGAGGAGGAGGAGGAGGAGGAGGAGGAGGAGGAGGAGAAAAAGTAGCATCTGGATTGGAAAGTATTAAAAATGTGTAACTCAACAGCAACACAGACTACACACACACACACACACACACACGATACCCACAACCTTCTCACATTCCCTAAGTAACATTTCTACTTCGGTGAACACTCCCACAAGAGAGAGACAGACACAGGGAGACACAGAAAGACAGATAGAAACCTCGAGAGATACCGAGACACGAGGGGGACACACAAAAAAAGGCTGGAAAGATGGAAAAAAGGTATACAAAGAACGTCATTTCAGGCTTAAATATTTGGCTCAGAAGTCCACCCGAATCTCCAAAAGTCTGATTTATTGAATTCCTGCCTCGCCTCTTGCCCCGAGCCCTCAGTTTCTTCCCAAAACAAAGAAAAACTCCGAGGGATTTTTCACCGAAGAGGAGTGGCGGGTATGATGAATGGAACTGGCTTTGCATATGAGAGTCTTTGCTTCCCTCTGAGTTCCTTCCCTTGTGGCTAAGTCCAGATCTCTCTCTCTCTCTCTCTCTCTCTCTCTCTCTCTCTCTCTCTCTCTCTCTCTCTCTCTCTCTCTCTCTCACTATGAAAAGCATCTGTCACCTCCTTTTCCCCTTCCTCCTGTTCTTCCTTTCCTCCTCCTACTTCTACGGTCCTTTTTTTATTTTTTCCCCCAGACAGGCAAACAGACATGCCCAATCAACAGACACACAGACACGGACGCACAAATAAACAAAGAAAACAGAGAGAGAAAAAAAACAGAGAAACAGGCAGATAGAAAAATAGAAAGACAGAAGAGGACACACAGACACAGACGCACAAAGAAACAAAGAAAACAAAAAAAGAGAGAGAGAAAAACAGGCAGATAGAAAAACAGGAAGACAGACTGACAGCCACACACACACACACACACACACACACACACACACACACACACACACACACACACACACTCCTGGAAAAGATCACCTAGCTAATGGTAGAGGGCAGGTATCTATTCTTCTCTATATAATGCCTATCTGTACACTTCCTACGCACAGCTGTGACGAAAATAAAAGCAATTCCTGTTCATAAAGCGAGCTGCCTCCCTTCACAATAGCGGCATTAGAGGAGAGACGGGAAAAAATAAGGCTATGGAATGAGTTGTTTTGAATGGTGATAGTTACCCTGTATGTTCCAATGTGTGTGTGTGTGTGTGTGTGTGTGTGTGTTAAGCTTGGGTGAGTACGTAACCTGTAAGTTGATTGAAAAATGAATAGTATTGGAAGGAAAGGGGGTAAACACAAGGTGATGAGGGTGTTATAGTTTTCCTTGTGTGTGTGTTTTTTTTTAATTTTTTTTATGAGTCTGTGTGTGTGTTAAGCTTACGTGAATACAAAACCTATGAATAGACAGGAAAAAAAAAGAAAAGGTAAAAAATAACGTTATGGACTGAACTTGTTTGAAATGTGTGTGTGTGTGTGTGTGTGTGTGTGTGTGTCTGTGTTAAGCTTACATAAATACAAAACCCATGAATAGACGAAGAAAATGGGGAATAAGCTGTTACAAGAGGATCAGATTTACATCAATGAAATCAAACGTAAATTGTAAAGGAAGAGAAGATAAAAGGAATATATGAAAGGAATAAGCATAACAGCCACTCGGGTGTTAGACAGGGGAATGTATAAGCCAGGTACACGCCACGCTCACTGCCTGCCAGGTGACTAAGGGGTGTTCTTCCTGTTCATTCATATGCTTTCCTTCATAACATATAGCATCGAGATCGACAAGAGAATTAAAAAAAGAAAAATCAAAACAAGAATTTAAAAGTTAGGGGGATAAAAGAAAAAAAAAAGGTCGAAAAAAGTAAAAGAAAAGTTGGGAAGACAATAAAAAAAGTTGAGGGGAAATAAAAAATGGAAAACGGTATGGAAACACCTGCTTCTTAAGTCTGTGCCTGCTTCGTCATTCCTAATTACCTGTGCTGTGAGGAAGGACAAAGTTAGGCACGCCGCGTGAGTCCGCTGTGCAACTTTGTGTCTGTGCAGCAGTACGTGTGGATACAGCAACTTGTTATACACACACACACACACACACACACACACACGTTGGGCACCTTTGAATATTGTCGTGGTGGTGCCGGTAAGTGCTTCTGTGTGTGTTTGTGTGTGCGTGTGTGTCTATTTAAGTGTAGATAAGTGCAGATAAGTATAAGTGTTGTTGGTAGTGGTTTTTAAGTGTTTTTTTTTTTTTCTTATGTTAGGTTAGGTTTAGTTAGGTCAGGTAAAGCTTATCTCTTGTCAAGTGTATGTAAGTGTACTATGTGTCGTCCAGATATACTTAATAACAGACTTTGATGTACTTACAATAGAAAAAAATAAATGACTTGATTAATTAAAAGAAGGAGACTGAAAAATTTGTCACAAGGAGAGGAGAGATTAGAATATATCAGTATAATGTAATGAGAAGGTAAAACACACACACACACACACACACACACACACACACACACACACACACACACACTCATAATTTCGGCCCAACAAGACAATCTCATTCCAACCACAAAAAAAAGGAAAAAGAAAAAGAAAAGCAAAAAGAAAAAAGAAAGAAGAGTCGTCATTCTTCCCTTCCCCTTCCCTCCCCTTTCCTTCCTCTCCCATTCTCTTCCCTTCCCTTCTCTTCCTTTCCCTTCATTACCCTTCCTTTCCCTTTCATTTTCCTTCCCTACCATTATTTTCCCTTTCCTTCCTTTCCCTTCCCTCCCTTTTCCCTTAAAAAAACGTCCTCTGCTCCTCTTTCTTATTTCCTCATGTGGGAAGGAAGAGAAAATCTGGAAAAGAAAAGATAGGGAAGGAAATAAGGGAGGGGAGAAATGTACGGGGGAAGGAAGGTTGGATGGAAGGAAAATTTTGAAATGGGTGGAAGGAAAGTAGGTAAAAGGATATCATGGAGGCGAAGGAGGGAAAAAGGAAAAGAAGGAAGAGACATGAGAGGAACAGTAGGAAAGAATGCAGAAAGAGGGAGAAGGAGAGAGAGAAGGAGAGAGAGAGAGAGAAAGAAGTCATGGAAGAGAAGAAGTAGGAGGGCGAAAGAGAAGGAAGAGGAAATAAACAGATAAGCAACAAGAGAGAACACGGAAGAATGAATAAAGAATAAATAGGATAAATAAAAAGAAAAAAAGGAATAGAACAAAAAAAGATACAAAAGCAAGGAAAATTTTTGAGAGAAGACAGAAGAAAGAAAAAAAAAACGGAGAGAAGGAGAAATTCACGGAAGAGAGGGAAGGACACGAAAGAGGTAGAAACGCTAAGAAGGAAGAGAGAATACAAAACAATGGATATTTTTGAGAAAGGAGATAGAGAAGAGAGAGACAAAAAAGGAAGAGAAAGACGAAGGAAATCACGGAAGAGAGGAAAGACTAGGAAAGACCAGGAAGGCTAAGGAGGAAAAGGAGAAGAGAGGGAAGCAGGAAAAAAAAAAAATAGAGGAGAGAAGAAGAAAAACGAAGAATAGGAAAAAATCACGGAAGAGAGGAAAGACCAGGAAGGCGAAGGAGAGAAATTAAACCAAAATACAGAAAAAAAAGGCAAAAAAAAACATGAAAAAAAAGAGATGAGACAGACGAGACAAGACAAAAAAAAAAAAGAACAAAAAAGAAAAACGAAGAGATAGCAGAAGGAAATCACAGAAGAGAGAAAGACTAGGAAAGACCAGGTGGACTAAGGAGGAAAAGGAGCAGAGGCGGGGCAGGTGGAGGGGAGGTGGAGGGGAGGCGGAGGGCGGAGGGCGGAGGGGCAACGCAAGTATGGAGCAGTAAGCAAGTTTTATCATGGGCTCTGGGTCGGGTGCGCGGAATAGCTTGAGCTAATTTCGCCGACATTGAATTAAAAGTTAAAATTGGATTTCATTTTAATATCCTTTCCGGGGTAATTTGAGCCGCCAAGGCCTCCCCCCGCCCCCCCCCCCGAGGAAAAGGTCCAGTAAATGCAAATTCTTAAGAGTTGAAAGTCAGTGTGTGTGTGTGTGTGTGTGTGTGTGTGTGTGTGTGTGTGTGTGTGTGTGTGTGTGTGTGTGTGTGTGTGTGTGTGTGTGTGTGTGTGTGTGGGGGGGATAAGGACTGTTTTTTTTTTTTTTGCCCTTTCTTTATAATTTTGTTACTGTTGTTGTTGTTGATGTTGTTAGTGGTGGTGGTGGTGGTGGTGTTTAACTGTATTTTCCTTTTTTGGGATAGTAGTAGTAAAAAACAACAACAACAACAACTACTACTAGAATAACCAACAACCAAAATAACAACTACCAAAACAACAACCAAAACCACCACTAAAGCAGCAGCAATAACAACAACAACAACAACAACAACAACAACAAAAACAACGAGTAATCCGGAAGTACTCGCTAATCCGCAGTTCAACATGACGCAATTCTTGACAAGGTAACTTTATCAAACAAATATTCTGACAGGAACAAATGCACTTCCACCCACACACACACACACACACACACACACACACACACACACAAACACACACACAAACACACACACACACATATCAAGGCTCAACATTACACATTAAACACATTCTTTCTTGAGTTACTTCTATTCGTATTACCTTCACTATCATC
Organism: Scylla paramamosain; assembly: GCF_035594125.1. Classification (NCBI taxonomy): domain Eukaryota; kingdom Metazoa; phylum Arthropoda; class Malacostraca; order Decapoda; family Portunidae; genus Scylla; species Scylla paramamosain. Next base: position 4,547,298 of record NC_087176.1, read on the forward strand.
ATTAAATTAGACTCACTATTACCGTCACCTTCATTGTCACTTTCACTGTTATTTTAGTCACTATCATTTTCACTATATCATTTTCATTATTACTACTACAGTCACTGCCACTTTCACTATTGCTACTACTCGTTCCGCATCACTTTCAGTTACTTTCACATTTAACTATCATTCTAATCAGCAGTGTCAAGGTCTGTACCATC
>NC_087176.1:4550000-4552500 GCF_035594125.1 Scylla paramamosain
AGTAACACTACACGATGGAAATTAAACGACACGTGAGTTTACTGTAAATTGAGATGAGATGAGATAAAAGTTTAGATAAGTTTGAATGTTAAAGTTACCAAAGAAACGTTAAGTCTTTGATAATTAATGGCGGTATAATATTCGTTAATTGATTTGAGTAACATCAGACGATTTTAATGAGTAGAAAATAATACTACTAGGAAAGGCATTGAGGAGGATGTCACAAGAAAAAAAAATTGTGGGTGAAAAGACCTAGAGGAAAAAGGTCCAAGAAAAAAAAAGTTGGGAAGGGAAAAAATCTTGCAGCAAAAAAGGCTTAGGGATAGAAAAAAAATACAAAAGGTCTTGGGCAAGGTGTTTGGAAAAGAGGTAAGAGGTGTTGGAGGGGCAGGAAGTGGTGGCCTTATCAAGTGTCTCCCGGGGGTCATTAGAAAGGACAGGAGTGATGGCTGCTTCACCAGGATGGCCACTAAGAAGGGACACTGCATGGACTGAATTACTAAATGGTCTTGAAGGAAAAACACAGAAGAGGAAGGTTTCAACAAGGAGGGCTTCAACAAGAGGAGGGCTTCATGCATCAAAAAGTGATGGACTGTGATGAAAAATAACGAGTTAATACGAAGAGACGAACTGTTGAGGAAAATATAACGATAATTAGAATTTGCTAATAAAAATGAAAAATGAGAAGGTTTTCCTATTTTCAAAACTGAGTGATTAATGAATGCTAAAAAAAAAATCAGAATAAAAAAAGATTGACTTCAAAAATCATAAATGTAGAAACTTAGAAAAAAAAAACTACAAACTACATAAAAAAATACAAAACTAAATCATAAAATAAAGGAAAACAGAAACCAAAAGATAACAAAATGGAAGAAAGAAAACAAATAAACAAAACACCACTCTAGAAAAAAACAACAACAACAACACTAAACACCAAAACACACACACACACACAAACACACAACTCAAGCGTAAAATAAGAGGAAACAAGAATAGGGAAACCAAGCAAAAATAAGGGAAGAATCGGGTTAGGTGTCCGGGCAGCAAGACACCTGAGGAAAAGGCGAGATTTAAGAGAGGAGATGCTGCGGTGAGGGAAAGTTAGATTTAAGAGCGGAGACCTTGCAGAGATAAATGTAGAGAGTTAGAGGAAGATCAGCGGGGCCGTAAAAACTCGATCACTTGGCGAGGCTGAAGGGAGAAGCCTCGTTATGATTGAAATGGAAGCCGAAATAGAACCTCCGGATGGAATGACATGATAGACGAGGACTGGAACTGGAAGAGGCTGGAAAATTTTTACTGGAAGGGACTGGAAAAAAAATTAACTGGGAGGCTGGAAAATTCTTAACTCGGAGAGGGGCTGGAAAATTTTAACTGGAAGAAACTGGAGAATTTTTTACTGAAGGAAACTGGAAAATTTTTTTTAACTGGAAATGTTCTGATATACTTATTAGTTTTTATCATTATTATTATTTTTTTATTTATCTTATTTTTTTTTAAACAATCATTATTTTTGGTAGAATTTTTAGTTGTTGTCATTTATATTCTTATTTTCTATTATTCCTTTTTTTTTATTTCGTTAATATGGTTTTCCTTCAGTCATTCTAAGTGTTATTGTCATTTATATTATTTTTTCTTAATATTCTTATCGTCTTTTCTTCTCAGCTCTTTCAAAAGTTTTCTTCTTCCTTCCTTCATCCACTTCTCCCCAACCTTCACCTTTCTTCTTCGTTTCCTTCTTCAATTTCTTGTTCTTCCTCTTTTTCCTTGCTCATTCTCTTCCTCCTCTTCTTATTCGACCTTCACCCACGTCTCTTCTTCTTTATTCCTTCTCTTCTTCTCTGCTCGTGATCCACTTCTTTTCTTCTCCATCTCTCTCTCTTTATCCTTCGTTAATCTTCTCTACATCATCTTCTATCACATTTTCCTCCTTCTATTCCTCCTCCACCTATACTACTTCTTCCTTCTCCACCACCTCTACCACCGCCACCACCACCTCCTGATCCTCTTCCTCCTCCTCCTCCTCCTCCTCCTCCTCCTCCTCCTCCTCCTCCTCCTCCTCCATCTCGCAGAACGTAATGGGGCGCGCAGGAACCAGGAGGACCTATCAATATGGAGGTTTAATGAAGGAAAATAAACTGACGAAAGGACACAGAGGAGGAAGCTTCCGAGTTTAATGAAGCGAGATAAACCTGATCTCCTTCATTTCTGCCAGAGGAGGAGGAGGAAGAGCAGGAGGAGGGAAGGGGATGATGATGAGGGAGGCAAGAGAAGAAATACAAGCCTTTACGGTAATAAAGGAAGAATTAGAAGGAAGAGGAAGTAAAATGAGAACTTGTTATACAGAGCGAGAGAGAGAGAGAGAGAGAGAGAGAGAGAGAGAGAGAGAGAGAGAGAGAGAGAGAGAGAGAGAGAGAGAGAGAGAGAGAGAGAGAGAGAGAGAGAATGGAGAATGTGTATTAGTGAGGGAAAAAATGGAGGTTAAGAAGGAGAGAAGGAA
>NC_087176.1:4557500-4587500 GCF_035594125.1 Scylla paramamosain
GGGAGAGTAAAAGGGAAGAGGGGAGAAGGGAAGGAAGAGAACGACGGGAAAAGGCAAGGAGATGAGAAATGAAAGAAGGAAAAGAAAGAAAAGAAATGAAGAGGAAGGAAAGATAGGGAGCAAAAAAAACGGAAGGAAAAGTTAATGTTAGAAGGAAGGAAGGAAAGAAAGGAGGAAAAAGATCCGCAAATGAATGATAGGAGATGAGAGAGAGACAGACAATTAAAGAAATAAAGAAATAAGGGAGGGAAGGAGAATGAGAAAGAGATAAGTGACAGAGAAGACAGCGGGAGAGAGGAGAGGCAGAGGGAAGAATGGAGTGAGAGAGAGAGAGAGAGAGAGAAGGAAGGAGAGAGGGAGGGAAGGAAGGAAGAAAGAGAGAGACGGAAGGAAGAAAAATCATGTTCTGCCACTAACTTCAAAAGACGTGGTACTGACAACACGAACAAGCGACATAGCACCTCTCTCTCCCTCTCTCTCTCTCTCTCTCTCTCTCTCTCTCTCTCTCTCTCTCTCTCTCTCTCACACACAAAGGCCAGTACACCAGCACATCAAACCGACAAGCAATTACATGGATTAATTTCACCATAAAAGAAGATATTGAGAGTGTATTGAATTGTCTTCCGGCAGTATACAGCACCCCTACCTGACAATTACCTGTGCGCCCTTAATTGGGAGAGAGAGAGAGAGAGAGAGAGAGAGAGAGAGAGAGAGAGAGAGAGAGAGAGAGAGAGAGAGAGAGAGAGAGAGAGAGAGAGAGAGAGAGAGAGAGAGAGAGAGAGAGAGAGAGAGCGCAACTACCTCTTCCTCCAGTCATTTCTTAAGATTCTGCCGCCTCCGTTTTGACCTTTTCTCACCAGGTAACAAGCGGCAACAGGTGTCAGGTAAAGTGGGTGGGTTGGTGAGCCAGGTAAGGTTAGGTAAGGTCAGGTTGGGTTAGGTAAGATAGGTTATAGGTTAGGTTAAGTTTAAGTAAGGTTAGGTAAGGTTAAGTTAGGTTAAGTTAGGTGACTAAGTTAGGTTAAGTATTATAAGGTAAGGATGTTTTAGGTAAGGTTAAGTTTAAGTTCGGTTTCTTTAGTTAAGTAATAAAAGGTAAAGTTAGGTCAGGTTAGGTAAGATTTGGTAAGGTTAGGTTAGGTTAAGGTAAGGTTAGCTGAGGTGTAGTTAGGTCAGATTAGGTTAGGTTAAGTTAGGTTAGGTGAGGTTAGGTTAATTTTGGTAAGATTAAGTAAGATTAGGTTAGATTAAGTTAAGGTGAGGCATAGTTAGGTTATGTAAAACATGTTAAGGTAAATAATCTCTCCATCTTTCTCTCCCCTTCCCTTTCCTCTCCTCCTTCAATTTCTCCCTTCATTGCATCCCTCCCTCTATCCTTCAATCTTCCCTTCATCCATTCCTTTACCTCCCTCCATCCCTCCATTCCCTCCCCCTTTTCCCTCCACCTAACTAACGAAGTCTTCCCTCCACGGACTTTTTCCCTCCTCTCCATAGTACACCGTTGTTATTCTCCTCCTCCTCCTCCTCCTCCTCCTCCTCCTCCTCCTCCCCCCCTCACTGCACGGGTGTGATAGTGTTGCCATAAGATGAGTCAGGAAAAAGAAAAGAGAATTCATAATGAAAGTGGGAAAAAGAGCAACAGGGGAGGGAGGGACAAACACACTCTCTCTCTCTCTCTCTCTCTCTCTCTCTCTCTCTCTCTCTCTCTCTCTCTCTCTCTCTCTCTCTCTCTCTCTCTCTCTCTCTCTCTCTCACACCATTTCCTCACTCCCATTCCTCCCTACTCTTCCTTCTCTCCCCTCTTCCTCGCACCCTCACCTTTTTCCTCCCCTCTCTCTCTCCCTCTCCCTCTCTCCCCTACATTTCACAGTACACGGAGTTCATTTTAAGGTCAATAAACACACTTAGTATGTTTATTTCTTCGTGTCCACATCGATATGGATTCGTTTGAGGTTTGCTGGGGTTCAAATTGGGTAAACTCTCTCTCTCTCTCTCTCTCTCTCTCTCTCTCTCTCTCTCTCTCTCTCTCTCTCTCTCTCTCTCTCTCTCTCTCTCTCTCTCTCTCTCTGTGTGTGTGTGTGTGTGTGTGTGTGTGTGTGTGTGTGTGTGTGTGTGTGCGGTACTCCTTTTTTTCTTTTCTCTTTTAATGTTTTTTCTTTCTTGTCTTTATTTTGTTTGTTTTTTGTTATCTTTTCCTTTCTTTCTAGCTATTTCTTTTCTTTTCATTAATTTTCCTATATTCATTACCTCCCTCATTTCTGGCTTATTTTTCTGTATTGCACTTTTTTTCACGCTTCCAGTTCTTTCATCACTGTTCATTATCATTCATACCATTCATTATGTTATTCATCTATTCTATTGATACATTTATTTATTCATTTATCACCATCTTTTTTTTTCTTTTCTCTTAGTCTATGTTAAGAATCAATTAATCTATTTTTTCATAATCTTCCGTAATTCATTTTAACACGTATGAAAGGGACTAGCCAAGGATACAAAATATGAGGGAGAAACGCCCCCTTTAATTCCAAACTCATTATCAGTAACGTTTAAAATCACTCACTTTGAACACATGAGTGACCGAGCATGACCTCACCTCCATCATCGCGCCCTCTGTGTGGACTGGCCAATCACTCCTTATCTATGACCTCCAACCCTCGCCTCCTTCCCTTAACTGCCCAATAGCCGCGCCTCAAACTGCCTTCCCCTCTATCACTGACCACTGGCTTATTAAGTTTATATACAAAGACCACCCTTAATTAATTCTTTCCTTCTATTACTGACCGTTGGCTTAGTTTAATTTGTATACTAGATCCCCTTAACTTGATCAAACTCTCTCCTATTACTGGCCATTGGGTTATATAAGGAAAATAAAGGAAGCTGCAAGAAGCCATCAGACCTACACGTGGCAGTCCCTTTATGAAACACACACATCTATTTCCACCCATCATCCCCATCTATAAATTCGTCTAATCTTTTAAAGTTCCCCATCTTCTTTCAAAGCTCCCATCTTCTTTTTAAGCTCCCTTTTCTGAAATGTATATACTAGGCCACCTTAAATTAATTCACTGTTATATGACACGTTTTCGTTACAAACCAGATATACAGTAAAATCCCTCTCATCCGGCATTCGAGTATCCGGCAGTTTCAAGTATCCGGCACATTTTTCCCCGAGCCTTAAAATCAATAAAATATCAATATATACTCATAAAATCGATTAAAATTCCCGCGCGAGGCATACTTTGTCCCCTCGCCACCAGAGCGCACTGCTTCGCGCCACCTGCGGCCCACTGCACTGTGTTTACTCAGTGACTCAGTCCCGCGTGTGCACTGTTTATCGCCTGACGCCTTCATCATGCCTAAATTTGTAGAAAAGAGGAAGCGTGTTGTGCTTACACTTAAGCAGCTGATCAGATCAGCTGCTGATTAAGATCAGCTGATCTTTGTTATGGTAAGATGCGTGAGTGTAGGGTGGTGATTGTGGACATAATTTCACTTCTATTCAAGTATCCGGCAACATTCAAGTATCCAGCATGTCGGCGGTCCCGTTGATGCCGGATAAGAGGGATTTTACTGTATATATTTTTTTCTATACAGCCACCTTTAAACATCACAATAGCTAGAAATGAGAAGATCTATCCTTTTAATCCTTTTCTTAACCCTTTCAGTGCTCTACGACACATTCTCCTTTCGTCACAGATCACTGAGATATATCATTTTTTGTTCTACAGACGCTTGTAAACATTATACTGACTGGAAATGAGAGAATTTAACGTTTTCATTATTTCTTCCCCAGCAACAGCATTAGTAACAGTCTCCCTATCTCTCTCTCCCTCTCTCTCCCTCTCTCTCTCTCTCACCACCCCACACACACGTACAAAAAGACACGTACCCTTAATAAAAATCTACATTCATCTCTGCAACTCGTCCTTATTAATTCTTCGCCCGCTCCCCAAGTCTGCGTCTACTCTTGGCGGGCTGAGGCAGACTGGGAGTTAAAACGGCCTGGTAACTCCCTGTAAGTGTTAGTTATCTGCCGAAGCGAGGGAGTAATTGGAAGTTGTGTGGTGTGGGGGCAAGACTGACTCTCTCTCTCTCTCTCTCTCTCTCTCTCTCTCTCTCTCTCTCTCTCTCTCTCTCTCTGCCGCACCACACCTACACCTTCACTTCTTACTTTTCTTCTTCCTCTTCCTCCTCCTGCTTCTCTTTCTCCGCTTCCTTTTGAACCACTTTTTTCTTCTCCTACTTCTTTTCCTCCTCCTCCTCCTCTGGGACATCCACTCCAACACTACACTCCTGCATTCTTTCTCCCTTTCCTCCTTCTATTTCTCCGTTTTTCTCCTCTTCCTCGTTCTCCTTCCCCTCCTCCTCCACCTCCTCCAGTATTAAGTTTCCCTTCGTATTCTTTTGCACTTGGAGTCCTTAATGTTCTAAGCTGCTATTTTTCACCTTCTCACGGGGGGAAACAAGGCAAGCACGAGTTAAACAGCAAAATACACTGAATATCATACATGCCACTGCCGCTGTGAGGTGCGGGCGCTGGGACTTCGAGATTTGTGGAACATGAATCGTAGTTATAAATATTTTTCTTAAAGTGCGTAGATGATAACCATGTTTCACTTTTAAATGGAATTGCGTGAGTAAGGAAGCATTTTGTTGGTTCATGTATACTTTCTATATCAAGGAATAAAATGAGGGGAAAAGAAAAGAGAAAATAGCATTCGTTAATTTTTTTTTCTTTTATCTAATCTTCCCTAAATTTTTCCTTAAAGTTTCAAAATTCGTGTTTTTTTTTTTTTTTTTTTTGAGGTTGCAGCTTCCCTAAAATTTCAAGGAAGGTTACAGCAGTTGTCAATTTTGGGGCTTTGGAGTTTGAACCTTCTCCAAAATTTCTCTTAGTCTCAGGACAATTTTTTTTTTTTTTTTTTGTGTTCCTTGAAATTCCTTTAAACTTCCAATGTTATGTTCATCAGCTTTGGGATGTCTTGAGCTTCAACCCTCCTAAATTTCTCTTAAAGTTTCAGCATTCGTTCAAGTTGTATTTCTTATCAAAGTTTTACTCAGCATACCTTAAGTGATTATTATTGGCACATTTAACTTTAAACTTTATTCAATAACTAAAACTTCATTAAAATCTAGTACCTAAACCTTTTCAGATTCAGTGGTTCACATTTTAGCTTCATAATCAACATGCATCTTTATATTACTATGATTATTTCCACCTTCAAAAGTTTCCAAGATTTCTTTGAATATGCTTTTCCTTCTTACACTGTTCCAATATTCCATGATTCAGATCGTCCTTACTGTGTCATTCCAGGCAATACAATCTCCATATTCCAGGACTTTCAAGCTATTACAGTCAGGATCTTCTAACTCCCACACTCTCCAGAAGTCCCAGATAATCTTCATGGTCTATTTCTGATCGCTTCTATGATGTCCTTCCAGTTAGCGTTCATTCATATTCCTGAGGTTCTAAGATATCCCAGCTTTGTCTTGCAGGTTGATTCCAGAACATCTTAATTTCTTCATGGAACACATTTCTCATGTTCCACTCAATACTCATTCCCATATTTCAAGACTTCTAAGATGTCTAAGTTCTCGTATTTCACTGATTGATTTGATTTATTGCGCCGAAACATCGCGGTCATGTCGCGCCGCTGCAAAACGTTCAAAGCAACTAATATGGCAGGTTAAAATATTGTTATAAAAAATAAAAATAACGGTATGGTAGAAAATATTTAAAACACTAAAAATGTAAAATATATGAAAAAGGAACTGGGATGAACCAACAAAAACTTACGTGTTAAAAACTGAGAGGGTTGGTATTTTGATGCATTAATTTAACGTGAGGGGCCACTGACCTCACTGACCCAGAAGAGGAAGTGTTCGTACAGAAGTGGCCTCCAAATATCCTAGGCGTTGCTTCCATAACTTCTAGAACCTCTCAATGTCTTCACGGTTCACTTTCCCATGTTGTTCCAGTCGACACGCATTCCTGTATCCAAGGACTTCTAAGTTTAAGTATACAAGTCTTCCATATACTTCAGGCGTTGCTTCCAGAACTTCCAGAACCTCTTAATTCTTCCACGGTCCACTTTACCAGGTTGTTCCAGTCGATTCTTACCCCCATATCCCAAGACTTCTAAGTTGTCAAAGGTTTCGTAAACAAGTGACTTCCAAAATTTCCAGACCCTCTTGATTGTTGACATAAGTTCCAGGATCTGGTTCTCATGATCCAGGTTCCATAATTAACTGCAGTTCCGGGGTCTGGAATGCTTTAGATTTTCCAGCCTTATCATTACGTGTTCCAGGGCTTCTAATATATTCCAGGCCCGGTGTTCGAGTAGCTGCAGCATGTTCCATTTCTCCCCTTGAGGATGTTTCTTGTGCCGCATTCCTCCGCGTGCAGGGGCCAGTAATACCCAGCTAATATATTTGTTACCTTGGCGTGCTTCGTGGTTCCGTCGTGTCTTTAATATTCGCATTACAAACTTCTCTCAGGTCCCTTTAATCCATTTCTTCTTCCCGCAACCTGTACATTGGCTTTAATCTACAACTTAACGTGTGCCCTGCCTTCTAATCTACTCCAGGGCGCTACAGTTCCAGTTTATACGCAGATTCAAGTATGGTGCTAAATATTTTCTGGTTTGTTTAATGTATTTCAGGGAGTTTTCTTTCTACTTCTTTTCTGTACATGTCAGTTTAGGTTCCATAAATGGTCTAAGCTGTTACTCCTTTGCTTGGTTTGCTTGGTGGTAAACATTTTCTAGTCTGTTTAATGTTTTTTTTTTTTTTTTGAGGGTGGGACGTAACTTTTTTTTATTGTACGTGTCAGTTTAAGTTCCAGGATGGTTATAATTCATTACTCCTTTGCTTGGTTTAGTTTCTTGTACGTGAAGGAGGAATGGAAAGGGTGAAGAGTGGATGCCATTTTCTTTGGTCTCGATTCTAAGGCAGATTTTAAACATTTGTCTAACTACTGACTTACTACTTCTATTATTCATTTTGTCAATCATCTGCCATTTTTCTCGTTAACTTTTCCTTCATTTATTCTTATTATTATTTTTCTATTCCAAGTCAGATTTTAAATATTCCTTGTCTTACTATTTCTATTATTCATATCGTCAATTATCTTCACCATTTTACCACCTTTCCTCTAGTCTATTCCTTCATTTATTCTTCTATCTTCATTTTAACTGTTTTTCTGACCGCCTTCCCTGCTAACGTATCCCATCTTCGCTACCTTAAAGTTGCAAAGCCGCGCCCAAGACAGTATACAAGACATTCCTCATAATATTAACTTTACCTTCGAACTCTCCTCTACGCATCTCCAATAACGCTTTCTTTTCCTACTTTTTCCTTACCTCTTGAACAAAACTTTCATCCCCAAAAAATGTTCGCTACTTGTATTAAATGTTTTTTTTTGTTATATATAGGCATCTTCAATAATAAGCTTTTCCAGTTCAATAACCACTTTTCCAACTTGTCTTTGCCCTTGACCTAAGCTAAAGAAAAAAAATGTTGAGGGAAGTTTCAAGATATAGCACTAAATTTCCTTTCCCACTTTCTTCTATAAACACTTTCAATAACCTCTTGCCCCTTCCTTCCCTTATTCTGCTGCCCTCGACCACAGGTTACATTAAAAAAAGTGCTTTCGTTCTTCTATAAACACCTTAAATAAGCTCTTTTATACCTTTTTTTTTTTGTTGAATTCGATCACAGCTTAGGCAAAAAAAGATTTAATACACTCATACAGTTAGATTTCCTTTCGATTTTCCGTAGTCATCTTCAATAACCCCATTTTCTCTCTCTTGCCATTTCATTTTTACTGACGTCGACTAGAGCTTACATAAAAAAAAAAAAAAAATCAAGCAGGGCAGTGTGTCGAAGAGATTTGCTTTCGATCTTTTTATAAACACCTTCCATAAGCTCTTTATTACAATTTTTCTTGCCCTTCCTCTTTTTTGCTCCCCTCGACCACAGCTTACACACACAAACAAACACACACAATACAAAAAATAAATAAATAAATAAAGACTCAATATTAAGTTTGTTTTCGTTATTATATCCTTCAATAAGCTTTTTTTTTTCCTTACAGTTTTTCTTACCCTTTCTTACTTTTTTCCAGCAACTTAACTAGAGCTTACGACAAAACGTGTCAAGCAGTGCAGTGTCGGCGAATGACCGCTCCGCCACACACCCTCCAGCATCGTGCCACCACCCCGCCAGTGTCCACGCCACTATTAATAATGGGATTTATGGCCCAGCTCAGCCATCTATCACCTCCTCCTCAAATCATCCAGTCCTCGCCGCATTAATCATCGCACACACACACACACACACACACACACACACACACACACACACACACGGATCTTCACTCCACCACCCAAGCCATTATCAATTTTTTTCTTTGCTCATATGGCTTTTCATTAATTATCCTCTCTCTCTCTCTCTCTCTCTCTCTCTCTCTCTCTCTCTCTCTCTCTCTCTCTCTCTCTCTCTCTCTCTGTTTGTATTGGGAAATGCGATCCTAAGTTTCCGAAATAGGCCATGTGTGTGTGTGTGTGTGTGTGTGTGTGTGTGTGTGTGTGTGTGTGTGTGTGTGTGTGTGTGTGTGTGTGTGAGAGAGAGAGAGAGAGAGAGAGAGAGAGAGAGAGAGAGAGAGAGAGAGAGAGAGAGAGAGAGAGAGAGAGAGAGAGAGAGAGAGAGAGAGAGAGAGAGAGAGAGAGAGAGAGAGAGAGAGAGAGAGAGAGAGAGAAACTGACAGAAACAAATACACAGAGACACAGAAAACAAACAGAGACAGAGAAAGGACACGAACAAAAACAAACAAAAAAGAAAAACGAAATCCATGATGAACAACAAAGACACACACACACACACACACACACACACACACACACACACACACACACACAAACATCCCCGCACCCCTCACACCCCCACACCCACCCACCCACACACACACACACACACACACACACACAACTTATGGTCACCAGTGTTTCATGTCGCAGGAGGGAAATCAATTGGCCCGGAGTAATGTTGGGCCGAGGCTTGGTCGCCCCCGTCCATCAGCGCCATTAAACGCTGTCTACCCGCGCGCTGGCGTATTTCATCGCGTAATTGTCCAGCAGAGAGATCCGTTCGTAGCGTGAGACCCAGCACCTGTGTACGGGGCGCCACGGGTACACGCGCGCCCTCATCTCCGTACGTGGGCGTGCTGTATATATGGACGTACAGAGAGAGAGAGAGAGAGAGAGAGAGAGAGAGAGAGAGAGAGAGAGAGAGAGAGACGTACTGTATAAGTGGGTGGGTGGGTGGATGGGTGGGTGGGTGGGTGGGTGTGTGTGTGTGTGTGTGTATTACAGGTGTTGCTGATTATATAGCTATTATTGCCACGATTTCTACTACTACCACTACTACTACTACTACTAATAATAATAATAATAATAATAATAATAATAATAATAAAACTACTACCACCACCACCATCAGCATCTCTCTCTCTCTCTCTCTCTCTCTCTCTCTCTCTCTCTCTCTCTCTCTCTCTCTCTCTCTCTCTCTCTCTCTCTCTCTCTCTCTCTCTCTCTCTCTCTCTCTCTCAGCGCAGCGGATCAAGAGGGAAGCAGTCTGTTTATCCTAAGCGGGCGAGCGTGCACCGAGGGAGAGGGAAAAAGAGAATATATTAATAAGTGATGTCAAATATTTCTACTCGCGGTCTCTTCTTGGGAATCGTGTTTTTCCCTTCACGTGTGTGTGTGTGTGTGTGTGTGTGTGTGTGTGTGTGTGTGTGTGTGTGTGTGTGTGTGTGTGTGTGTTAATAATGCATGCCCGGCGACTCCTTGGCTTGGGGGAAGGTAAAGCACGATAACTGATGAATAAAAAGAGAAAAAAGCGTAAAATAAATAAATAAATAATAAATAAATAATAAAAAGAGTGTTTATAACCCACACGCCATCTTTCAAATCTTGCAACGATACACTTAAGCTGATTATCTATTTATTTATTTTTTTTTAAGTGGAGGGAAGAGAAACACGTTAACTGATAAATAAACGAGAAAAAATAAAAATAAATAAATAAAAATGCATGCAACCCACACGCCATCTTTCAAGTCGCGGGACGAACACTTTGAATTATTTTTTTAATATTTTCTAATTTTTCATCACGACTTTCTCCTTTGATACCCTTAGTGACTACAAGATGAGGGGAGTTTACTGTTGACCACTTGACCTTACTGCAGGCTGGGAGGACGAGATGAACGGCAGGAGGAGGAGGAGGAGGAGGAGGAGGAGGCCAGAGTATGACAGCCCCCGGTGACTCCCAAGATTAGGTAAACGTAAGGAGAAGAGGAGCAGAGTATCAGAAAGCAGGACCTCATCTCGTTTTCTTTTCACCGTCGCAGAAAATGGGAAGGCTCATGTCTTGGGAATGTGCAGTAGCAAATATTTCAACAACGTACGTCGCTTTATGTATTTTGTTGAGTATGTTGTATTTTATGATGAATATACGGGATAGAGCTCACTTCTTGTACAATTAACCCTTTCACTATTATCAAACACTATCTTTTTTTTATAATTAGCCACTGTGAGACATTTCTTCTTGTTCTGCAGCCACTTCTAAACATTATACTGACTAGAAATTGCAAAACCAATCCTTGTAATTCCTTTCTTTCTTGTAGACGCTTGTTAAACCTCGAGAATCACTGCATATCGCGGAGAAAGGGTTAAAGAAGCGGTTAATGAAGATTGTTAGTGCTTTGTGTGTCTCGTGTGTCCTTATTTCCACGAGTATACAGCACAAATTTAATCTCTTGTTCATTTAAAGAGAAAGATGAATAGATTTGTTAATTTCTTTGTATCCTGATGTTTTATATTTTTGTGCTTACAGTTATATAAAAGTACAGAGAGAGAGAGAGAGAGAGAGAGAGAGAGAGAGAGAGAGAGAGAGAGAGAGAGAGAGAGAGAGAGAGAGAGAGAGAGATTGAAGTTGTTAATGCTATAAATATTTGTGTTATCTTAAATTACGAATATACAACACAAAATACACTTCCCATCTATTTAGAGAGGCAAATCAATACAGGTTTCTTAATTTTTTTATGTATGTATACTGTGTTGCTTTGTATTTCCTTAACCCCCACCCACAAGGTGGGTGGGGGTTGTCATCTGGCAACTTATAGCGCTTGCGCTCGTCCCACTCTGCCTTCTCCGTTATGTTTAATAATAATAATAATAATAACACCAACCACACATCTCGTCCATTTAAAGAAACAAATAAATACAACATACATTTCGTCCATTTAAATAAACAACACAACATACTTAAAGAACTGAAGTATTATCTCGTATTATCTCGTATTTCATCTACGAATATACAAAATCTAAACTTCCCGCGCCGTAGACAGACGGAAAAATGGAAGAGACTTTGAAGGTGTTAGTATCAAGTTAACAGGGAGTTTTAAAGAGATTAGATGAATTAATGGGTAAGGATAACAGGTAGATACAGGTAAGTAGGTTCTATAGACTGCCGTGTGTGGGGGTGCAGGGATCTCGTGGCTTTAGTTCTTGTGTAGTTCTTGTATTCATTATGTGGAGGCGGTGGAGGTAGCAATGTGGAGCCCTTGTGGAGTGTGTAGATGATAGGTGGGGGTCTTCTATATATTGGGCGTTAGTTTAAACCTTTATTTTTATGTTTATCTACTGTTTTTTTTTTTTATGTTTAATTTTACTTATTTGTTCTTATTTACCTATCTATTGTTTTTTTTTTATTTATTTACTTTTACTTATTTATTTCTATCTATTTAGTTGTATATTTTTCTTTCTTTACTTATTATTTATTTGTTTACTTTTGTTTATTTGTTACTTAATTGGTCAGTCATCCATCGCTTATTTATCTTTCATTTATCTATTTTGTTATTTACTTTTTTGTTTTGTTTATTATTATTTGTTTTTGTTTCACTTTATTATTATTTACTTGATTTTACTTATTTATTCATTTAGATAATTAGCTAGTTAGTTGGTCAGTTAGTTATTTGTTGTAGTTTGCTTAGTTATCTATCCTTTACTTCTTCTTTTTTACGTAAGAGGACTTGTGGTTAAATGCAACAAAAAGATTGAACACAAGGCACAATGAAAAATACAAGCCACCAAAGAGTAGAGTCAGAAAAGTTATCCAAAGTCACGTGTATCGAATCCTCCCTCTATGAACAGCTCAGGTCACGGGTAGGAGGGGAATACAGAAACAGGGGCAGGGAGTTCCAGAGTTTACATAGTTATTACACAATTTATTACGTCATCGTGTGTTTATGGTTCGAAATGCTTAACTCTTCCCTATAATAGATTCCCGTATAAGTCATCGGTGGTGTGTGAATCTTATTATCATAAACTTCGTAGGTCACTCACTCCTTTCATTCCCTAGTTATTCACGTGTAAGTGTTTAAATAGAGAGATGAAAAACGTCTTCATTTGCTATCAACCCTTTCATTCCCAAGCAACTTTTCTCGTAATCCATCAAAAAAAAAATATTAAACGCTTTTTTTTCACTATTGCGTGTAGTAAAATCTTTTCATAACAAATTCCCGAGTCATTCACGTGTAAGATTCATTCCTAATTCATGTCCCACCCCCGCCCCTGCTGCCTGTCACCTACCCCCGGCAGACTCCACGCGCCCTCCTCTCTCCCCCTGTCGAAACTTCAAAACACCCCTCTCCCTCCTGCTGTGGCCTCTACCCCTGCTCCTTGTCCCCTTCTGCCCCCCTGTCCTCCCCTGCCAAGTCTCCATGAAGCTCACTACACTAACAAACAAGCGAAAAAATAATAAAAAAAAAAAAAAAAAAATGTAAGTGTTAAAGTCCTTGTGAAAATATGGCGTGTTATTTTTTTTTTTTTTTTTTTTTTCATAATCACGAGGTAACCCGCCGCTGTCCAGGTGAGTTTAAGTGACAGGTAGGAGTGACAAAAAGTAATTATGTGTTCTAGTTATACTTTGCACTTTTACCTGGGCGCTGTTATGTACACCTTATGTTTTTACCTGCCTCCTTATGTTTTTACCTGCCTGTGTGTCACCTAATTTAGACTTTCATGTTAAATTTAAACTTCACATTTACACTGGACACTTAAGGCTTATGTGACACAAACCTCAGCATATGAATGGAGGAATGAATAGGCTGGCTAGTATATAGGTAAATGAATAAATGAATAGAAATGCAAATAAATAACAAATAAACAAACTTCATTCACCCATTTCTTTGCTCTAAAATACTTTCAATTTACTCCATTTCTCTCATATTTCCTCTATTCTAACGAGTCTTTCCTACATCCTTTTCCTTATCTTTCCTCCAGGACCCGTAGTCTTTTCTCCAGCACCCCTAGTCTTCTCTCCACCACCCCCTAGTCTTTCCTCCAGCACCCCTAGTCTTTCCTCCAGTATCACCTTCTCTTTCCTCCACCACCCCCTTATCTTTCCTCCAGCACCTTTTGGTCTTTCCTACAGCACCCTTTGTCTTCCCTTCACTCCAGCACCCTTTGTCTTCCCTTCACTCCACCCTATCTCTTTCCATCAAATATACAGTACCATACATACAAATGAGTTACTGTTTACACCCGCAAAATACACCACTTTTTCACCACAACTAAACAGACAAACACGCCACTCAACACCAGCCACTCAGGTTCTCCACTGCACGAGTTGCTATAATGCTCCTTCACCCCAATTGCTGGTAAACTAAACTCTTTCCCTTTTTCTCTTCGTTTTCCTCCTTCCTGTGACTTGAATTGATTTAAAAAGAGGGGTCATTAAGATGTCTGAAAGTAATTTGGCTGTTTTTTTTTTTTTTTTTTTTTTTTTGTCACTTGTAAACTTAACTCTTGGTCTGTTTCTGTTTATTTTCCTCCTTCCTGTGACTTGAGTTGATTTGAAAAAGAGGTTTATTAAGACACGTTCGTAAATAAACTTGCTCGCTTTTTTTCTTTTTTTTTCTTTTCTTCCTTTTTCTTATTTTACTTATATTATTTTCTTTCTATTTCTCTAACTTACTGAGCGGGAGATTGAGCATATTTTTTTTTCCTTTTTTTTCTTTTCTTTGTGCTGTCGATAAGGAACCAAAAAAACAGCTAAAGTTTTTTTTACTTTTCTTTTGTCTTTATTTTTCTTGACATCTGTAACTTAAGGAATGAGAATTGAGGCAGGACTTTTCTTTTGTTTTTTCCTCGCTTTAGTTTGTGTTATTGATATGTTACGGAAAAACCACCAAAATTAGCTAACTTTCTCTTTTCTTTTCTTTTTTCTAACTTAGGGAATGGCAAATTTAACGAGCTTTTTCCTTTTTTTTTGTGTGTTTTTAATAAGTAAAAATAAAACACACACACACACACACACACAAACACAGACACACACACAGAACGCAAGAAATTTAACTAACACTCACAAACAAAGACACACTAAACACCACACACATCCCCCCTTTCCACCCCTCCTGCCAACCCCCCCCCCCCCCCCACACACACACACAACCATCATGAGTTAGCGCAATAAACCCACAAAACACAGCGACTTTCTGAGCACCATTCCGGGGACGTAAAAGCGCCACAACCCGCACCACGCGAGTCACAATAATGGACTGGGGAAATAAAAGACTGGAGCACCACAATTACACGCAAGCAGTCGGGAGTGAGCCAGAGTCGGGGAGCCACGGAGCCACGGAACCGCCGCCTCGCCTCATACATAAGTAACCAACCACTCCAGTACCTTTTATGTAAGTGGAGGTGGTGGTGGAGGTGGTGGAGGTGGTGGAAGTGATAATATAAACAAAATAGTACTTCAGGTGTAGCCCTCTCTCTCTCTCTCTCTCTCTCTCTCTCTCTCTCTCTCTCTCTCTCTGTTTGGAGGGGAAAGGGGACAGGTGGGGGTGGAAAAACATGGGGTGTTCTAGGAGGGAAAATGGGAGGAATAGAAAAAAATGGAGAGAAAAGCAAGGAGTGTTTGTAATTAGACAAGGCAAGTTAAGATAAATGGGAGGAATGCAAGAAAGACGAGTAAGTAATGTAGGAAAGAAAACTGTTTGAGGGAAGGAAGGGAAAAAAATATAGAGAGAAGGAAAAAAGCAAGGGATGGTGAAGTACGGAGAAGGAAGAAATGGAGGAAAGAGACAGGTTACAATGAAGGAAGAAATAGAAAAGGGGAAAAAAGATAGGAAAAGGGAGAGGAGAGGGAAATTTCGGGAAACACTAAGGAAAAACTGAAGAGAGGAAGAGAAATATAGAGAAGCTGAAGAAGGTAAGGAATGCAATGAGGAAGAGAGGGGAAAGTGTGAAGAGGATAAAACATAGATTAATAAGGACAAGGACGAATGAGAGAAATGGGAGAATGAGAGAAAAAAGGGAATGATGGAAACAAAAAGTAAAAGTGTTATATGAATGAGTAACAAGAGGAAGTGGAAGAGGAGGAATAGGAAGACCAGGAGGAAGGATATGAGGAGACAGAGGAGGAAGAGGAAGAGGTGGAAATAGGAAGATGAATACGGAGGGCGAAAGCGGAAGTTAACGTGTGGCAAGGAGGAGGAGGAGGAGGAGGAGGAAGAGGAAGAGGAAGAGGAAGATGCCATGGCGCCGTAAAAGGAACACGATGCTCTTTTTTTTTTTGCCGAAACACAACAGACCTCTCGGGGACAACATTAAACGGGGAGGAGGAGGAGGAGGAGGAGGAGGAGGAGGAGGAGGGAGGAGGAGGAGGAGGAGCCATTAGACAAAAAGCAGCAGCAGTACCGGGGTCTCTGCTAGCGGACGGACCTTCTCTCGTATTAACACACGCAGGAGGAGGAGGAGGAGGAGGAGGAGGAGGAGGAAGAGGAGGAGGGGATGCTGGTGGAGGAGGAGGAGGAGGAGGAGTCACCTTTCTACCCTCTAAACAAACACCAAAGACTAAGAGAGAGAGAGAGAGAGAGAGAGAGAGAGAGAGAGAGAGAGAGAGAGAGAGAGAGAGAGAGAGAGAGAGAGAGAGAGAGAGAGAGAGAGAGAGAAAGCCTAACGCCACCACAACACACGAATGAAAAAGAACAAAATAAAAACGAAAAATAAAAAAAAAGAAAGAACGAAAGGCACCGCGGACACCTAGAGAGAGAGAGAGAGAGAGAGAGAGAGAGAGAGAGAGAGAGAGAGAGAGAGAGAGAGAGAGAGAGAGAGAGAGAGAGAGAGGGGTAAGGTGGGTGTGGGTTGGAATCCCTTGGCACACGCGGCTGGCTAAAGACATTCTAGTAACGAGTGAGGCAGGGAAGGGGCGGGCGGGCAGGCGGGCGGGCGGCGCTAGGAGGCGAGACCTCAGGGGCGAGGGAAGGAAGGGGCGGCGGTGTTGTTACCGGCATAGCGTCTGGGCAGGACTTGTTGCGTCACTGCTCCCCCATAAACCTGTCCTGTACACAGACACTTATTGCTACACCGCCTGCTGCTGGAGGAGGAGGAGGAGGAGGAGGAGGAGGAGGAGGAGGAGGAGGAGGAGGAAGCACAAGGAGACACAGGAGGAGGAGTAACAGGAAGACAAGAACGAGGAATAAGAACAGGAAGAGAACGAGGATAACAAGGAGGAGGAGAAGGAGGAGGAGGAGGAACAGGAGGTAGGTAGTACAGGAAGAGGAGGAGGAGGAGGAGGAGAAGTAAAACTAGGCATTAAGGACAAGGACGAGGATAACGACAAGGAATAAGAGAAGGAAAAGGAGAATGAGGACAATAAATAGAAAGAGGACAGCGATGAGAACAAGAATTAAAAGAATGAGGACAAGCAAGAGGATAAGGAGGAAGAGGAGAACGAGAACGACGCGGAGGAGGAAGAGGAAGATGAGAGGAAGAGGAGGGTGAAGATGAGGAAATGGACGAGGTGGACGAAGAGGAAGAAAGAAGATAAAAAAGTATACAGAGGAGGAGGAGGAGGAGGAGGAGGCCGACAAAGACAAAATGGAAGAGAGAAAAGAAAGATTAGAAGAATGAAAGGATGGAGAGAGAGAGAGAGAGAGAGGAGAGAGAGAGAGAGAGAGAGAGAGAGAGAGAGAGAGAGGAGAGGAGAGAGAGAGAGAGAGAGAGAGAGAGAGAGAGAGAGAAGCAAAGTGAAGAAATCTTGAAGAGAAAGAAACAAAGGAAGGAAGAAAGAAAGCGAACAGGAGACACAAAGACGAGAAGAGTAGAACAAGGATGAAGAGGGAAAAAAAGAGGAGGGGAGGGCGAGGGACAAGACGGAACCGGAAGAATCTCAGTGAAAACAACGAAGATATGAAGAAGCGAAGACTGACTCAATATTATAAACTGAAGCAAGGAATTTTTTTTTTTTAACTCAAGAATGAAAAATTACAAAACAAAGGGAGTGTTATTTTTTTTCCCCTTGTAATTCCCTGTAACTCATTTTCATTCCCTTTGTATTCCACCCATTCCCTTCCCATTCCATTGTGATTTACCTTTTTTTCCCTTCATTGCATTCACCCATTGTCCCTTGTTTTCCTCCCATTCCATCGCAATTCCTTTTCTTTTCCTTCTCTTTGCATTCACCTATTCCCTTTCTTCCCCTCTCATTCTATTCTGATTTCTGTTCTCTTCCTTCTCATTCCATTCTGATTTTCTCTCCCCTGCATTCCAAATTAATTCCCTTTCTTTCCCTTTCCCTTCTCATTTCAATCCCTCGTATTTCCCTCCCATTCTATTCCAATGTCCTTTCTTTCCCTTCCATTCCATTCAAATTCCTTTCCCTTTTCCCTTTTCACTAACACCTTATGATAACATCTGAAGAAGTTGCCAAAGGATATGAAAGGACCAGGAAGGAATACGTGGTTCTGAAAATATTTAGACCGCATCCGTAAACACTTCCTCTTCCTCTCTCTTGCATTATACAGGTTTGAGGTGAAGATGCGAGTTTTCAAGATTTTTTCATGCTTCTATCAAGAGTTTAACAAAAATATACAGTTCTGAAAACGTTAACCCTTTCATTGCAATACGAAACAGTTAACAGCACCAAAATTAATCCATGAAATCTTAACAAGCATCTACAAGAAAGAAAGGGAAGGAAAAAGGACAGATTTCACATTTTCTACCCGGTTTTAAAGGTTGGAGGTGGGCTGTAGAACAAGTAAAGGTGTCTCAGAGTGATTGGTAATTAAGGAAAGGTGTGCAGAGGAGCAGTCAGAATCTCAAGGCAGTATTTCAAAACCTTTCTTCATCCTCTCTCTTGTATTTTACAGATCTGAGGTGTAATTTGGTGTTTTCAAGGCCTTATTTTCAAGATTCAAGCAATATTTTAATAGATTCTGCAGGACCAATAGCAAAAGCACTCTAAAACACGACTGGTTATCTACGTGACCTTTAAAATAGTCCTTAATGGAGATACAAAGCAGGAAATCAGAATATTCAGCGCGTTAATCTAGTCAACAAATCTCAAACACACACACACACACACACACACACACACCTTGACCTAAGATGGCGGCGCATGGCAGTCTTAGGGTGCAGGTGTTTTGTTTTTGTTTTCCTTTTATGATTCCAGCAATAGTTTACCGGAGATTCTGCACCAAAAGTAGTAAAAAAAGACTGATATTTAAAAAGCACATCTGATCATTTATGTGGCCTTGAAAATTTGTCTTAATAACAGAACGAAGCAGGAAATCAGAACATTCAATAGATTAGGTCAGTCCGGAACATTCAATAGGTTAGGTCAGTCCGGAACATTCAATAGGTTAGGTCAGTCCCAGAACACTCAATGGATTTCAATGAGTATTTTAGCCCAGATATCTCAAACACACACACACACACACACACACACACACACACATACACACACACCACACACACACACACCTTGACTTAAGTGAAAAATTTAAATCCATAAGAAAAATCCCAAAAATTCAAAGGATTATTCTAGTCATCCTTGAAGCAAATCCCAAGCATTCACATCACCACAGTCTACAATCAAGCCCACACATACCTTGACGGCGGCTCGCGGAAAATTATCATCCATTAGTCAGAACCCAAAAAATTCAAAGGATTATTCCAGCAACACATGAGCAAATCCAAAACATTCAGCGGGTTATCATGCACTACAAAGCAAATAATATACCTTGGCGGCGGATGAGGGGGAAAAATTTTCATCCATTAGTCAAATCCGCAAAATCTTCAAAAAAATTATTCTAGCGATCCATAAAGCAGATCCAAAACATAACAACAAAACAAATAAATAAACCTAGGACATACCTTGACGGCGGCTCATGTCAGACCCTAATCCAGTAGGCAAGACCTCGGAGGGGCGTCAGGAGCAGGCAGCAGCGGCAAGGGTCCACGGTCCACGGGTAGAGCTCAGCGCATCCCTCAAGACCCCAAAAAGAAAAGGTCTATCCCCCTGCAGTACTCCCTTTGCCACCCCCCTGAGCCTCTCGCAAGGGCTTAAGGGTGTCTCCGACGTGATGGGGTGACGGGGTGATGGGTAATGGGGGTAACCTGGGGAAGGAAGGAAGGTGTTGGGCTAAGATACAACTTTATGTAATACTAGAAGAAGAGTTGAGGAGGAGATGGAGGAATGGGAGAGGGGTGAAGGAGAGGAGAGGAGAGGAGAGGAGAGGAGAGGAGAGAAGAGGAGAGGATGAAAATGGATAGGATATGATAGAAAAGGAGAGGAAAGGAGAGGAGAGGATGGGATGGGATAAGCTATGATAGAAAAGCAGAGGAGAGGAGAGAAGAGGAGAGGAGAGGATGGTATAGGATAGGAAAAAAAAAGAATAGAGGAGAGGAGAGAAGGACGAGGGGGAGGACAAGGAGACGAGACGAGAGAAAAATAATAAAAGAACGAAAGGTGGAAGAAACAAAAATAACATGAAGAACACGGATGAGAACAAAAATACTAGAAAAAGAAGAAGCAAAAAGAAAAACAACACAAAGAACACGAAGAAGAGAGAAAATAGACTAAGAAAAAAATTCAAGGAGATGGAAGAAAAGTGAGAGAAAGAGAGAAAAAGGAAGAATAAAAAGAAGAGAAAAAGAAGAGAACACAAAGACGAAGAACATGTACAAGAGGAAAACACGAAGGAACGAGAAACAAGGACACGGTGGAGAAGAAGAAGAAGAAGAAGAAGAAGAAGAAGAAGAAGAAAAAGAAGAAGAAGAAAAAAAAAAAAAAAGAAGAAAGCACAGAGGGATAAAGGACACGAAGGATAAAAGTACAGACAAGCAAAAGAACGAGAGGATAAAGAGGGGAAACTTGAAAGAAAGGAAGAGAAAACGAACACAGAGAGAAAGAGAAAAGAGAACGAAGAAGAAATACAATATAACGCAAACCCCCAGAGAGAGAGAGAGAGAGAGAGAGAGAGAGAGAGAGAGAGAGAGAGAGAGAGAGAGAGAGAGAGAGAGAGAGAGAGAGAGAGAGAGAGAGAGAGAGAGAGAGAGAGAGAAAGGAAGGATAATAAACAGAATAAATGTATAATCCATGAAAATACACAATTCCCAGGCGAGTCATGAACGGAAACAGAACGAAGGAAGGGAAATAAGAAGGAAAACAAAAAAAAGACAAGGAAAAGGAACTGAGTTTGAAAAGGAGCTAAATGGAGGAAAATAATAATGATAAATGATGATGAAGACAATGATAGCAATAATACCAAACATACTGTGATGATAATGGCAATGATGGCGATGATAAGAAAGAAGTAAAAGAAAGAAGTGAAAATTTAAGACAAAAAAAAAAATCCGTGAATATAGATATAAGAAAACAATCACCACTTTTACTACTACTACTATTACTACTACTTACTACATAAACAGTGACAATAGTAGTAGTAGTAGTAGTAGTAGTAGTAGTAACAACAGCACCACCACCACCACCACCACCAATGATAATAATAATAATAATAATAATAATAATAATAATAATAATAATAATAATAATAATAATAATAATAATAATAATAAAACTCCCTCCCTTCTGAGCCAAGTCTCTTTCTTTCCCTGGACGTTGAGAGGCCTCGGGAGGAAAGAAGAAATATTTTCCCTCACTACACACTCCGCTTTTCCCCTCCCCTCACTCCCTCCCTTCCCCCTCCACTCCCCCAGCCTTCCTCCACTCCTCCCACTCCCTAAGTTCACATTATTTTCAAGAGGAAATTTAAAGATCTGAATTCGGTGCCTTTGGAGTAAAAGAATAAGTAAAATGTATTGTAAGAGAGGAATTACTTAAAAAAGATCCACATTATATGCTTTTTGATCCCGGGAATTGTGAGGGAAATAGGAGTAAACGTTATTATATTCTGTGATACGAGTAATAGTAGTAGTAGTAGTAGTAGTAGTATCAATATTCAAAGGTTTATTTTCTTTGTGTGTGTGTGTGTGTGTGTGTGTGTGTGTGTGTGTGTGTGTGGTGTGTGTGTGTGTGTTCCTTTGTTTATTGGCCCGTCAACCAGTCCAGTTTCTTTCCATCTCTATCTGTCCATCCGACTCTCTCTCTCTCTCTCTCTCTCTCTCTCTCTCTCTCTCTCTCTCTCTCTCTCTCTCTCTCTCTCTCTCTCTCTCAGACACACACACACACACATACACACACAAACACCTACCCTCCCTAATCTTTTGCCCTGCACTACCACCCCCCCCACCACCACCACCCACCTACAGTTGCTACATAGCGTCACCCAGCGTAACCCAACCTAACCCAACACAACCCAGCCCATTACATCTCAGTCTAAGGAAACCAATCCTCGCCGGGCAACATTACACCAGTCATTCCGCGGTTCTCAAATTCTAGTCTTCCCTCGCACACCCCTCCTTCCACTCGCGGCCTCCACATATTACGTTTTCTTTCAAGTCCCCCAATTTTTTTTTTCTTCTTCAGTGTCCCCTTCGTGCCTTCATGACCCCTTCACGCCCTCCCATTCTCTCATTCTCTCCCATTTGTGGTTGGTGGGGAGTGCTGGCGTTATTTGTTTCAGTCACATAAGGTTCTGCGTCTGCTTCTCCTTCTCTCGTCTCGCTGACACGTAAGGGGAGTGTGTGTGTGTGAGGGGGTGAGGGAGGGAGGGAATGAGGGGAGGAGAGGAGGGAATAAGGGAGAAAGAAAGGGAGGAGAAAGAGAATGTACGTCCCTATTTCATTGTTTTCTTTCTAATATCTAGACTTTTTCCTTAATTCCTTCCTTCCTTTCTCCCTTGTTTCCTCTAATTCCCTTTTTCTACTCCATCTACTCCCTTTTTCCTTATTCACGATTTAAAATGGCTTTTTTTTGCATCTTTATTATTTATTATCTATTTCCTTCCTTTTGTTGTCTCATCTGTTGTTTGTTTCCTGTTTCCTGTTTCCTTTTCTTGTTTTATTTCCTCTGACATGATTTTAGATTTTATTTTTTTTATTTTCATTTGTCTGATTGACTTACAAGATACATTGTTTTCCTCTCTCTAATTCCTTTCTTCCATTTCCACTGTTCTCTGTTTCCTTCTCGTCGTCTTTTTTCCAGAAACGAGATTTTAACAGTTCTGTGATTTATTTTCATTTATTCTTTTCACCTCAATCGTTTCTCCATTTCAAAGTAATGCTCAGTTTTCCTTCCTTACCCCCTTCCTTCTTTCCTTCCTTCATTCCATTTCCTTTATTGCCTCTTTCCTTCTTCTCTTCCTCCTCTCAGCTTTTTTTTTTTCCAAGCACATTATCTCTTTTCATTTATTTTCTTTCTCCTCGATCGTTTCTCTATTTTAAAGAAAGACGGTTTCCTCCTCCTCCTCCTCCTCCTCCTCCTTCTCGTCTTTTTCCCCCGGACACAATTTTTAACTGTTTCCATATTTATTTTCCTCACCTCAATCGTTCTCTATTTTAAGTAACGGTTCTGTTTTCCTCCCACTTCGGATTCTTCGGAGGTATTTCTCTCCAGTTTCCCTCCAGGACCCGCCAGATGTGTCCTCTTTTTCCTCCTTTTTTTCCCCTGTCTTTTTTTTTTCCCCTTCTTTCCACTTCTCTCTCCTTCGTTGCTCTGGGGCCAGTCACAGACCCAGACGTGAGTTAATGGCTAAATGTAGGGAGACAATCTCTCTCTCTCTCTCTCTCTCTCTCTCTCTCTCTCTCTCTCCTCTCTCTCTCCTCTCTCTCTCTCTCTCTCTCTCTCCTCTCTCCTCTCCTCTCTCTCTCTCTCTCTGGGGGATGTAATGGAGAGTTAAAGTCACTAGGAAAGACAGGCGTGTGTGTGTGTTGTGTGTGTGTGGTGTGTGTGTGTGTGTGTGTGTGTGTGTGTGTGTGTGTGTGTGTGTGTGTGTGTGTGTGTGTGTGTGTGTGTGTTTTTGTCTCGCTATTCTGTTTAATTTCGTTTTTCATCATGTTTATTTGTTAATTTGTCTTATTCATTTTTATTTACTATTTTTGTTTTGTTTTAAAAGAAATGTCCCAAAAATGTTAATGAAAAAAAATGAAAAAAAAAAATGAAGGCATAAAATCAATAAATAAACTTGAATTACTCTCCCTCTCACTTTCACTAACTCTCCCTCTCACTTTCACTAGAGAAATCTCCCTCACTATACACACAAGACCTCGCCAGACGCATCCCTCACAATCCCGTCACCGCCTCACTGTCTGTCCTTCACCATTTCCCACACAACACTCATCATTCTTCACTCCTTCACCATTCACTCATCATTCCTTCAACATCTGTCACCATTCCCCACCGTTCTTTACCTTTCCTCTCACCTTCCTCATTCATCACCCCTAACAAACTACCACTACTATTATTACTACTATACTACCACTACTACTACTACTACTATTATTATCAGCAAGGACAGTATTTACGTAAAAGAAGGTGGATGTCTGACACTACTTCTACTACTACTACTACTACTACTACTACTACTACTACTACTACTACTATAGCAATAATCACAGAAAAAGGCACAAAAAAAGCAGACTTATTACAACACCACCACCACCACTACCACTACCACCACCACCACCACAACAACAGACAATAGAAAAAAAGGGCAAGAAAAAAAATCAACAAAACACAGTGGGTAGATCTAAAGGGTGATGGAGTAATGGAGGCTTAAGACCAAATATTTGCATGGTATTGAGAGCAGGAAAGAGCGGCGGCCAAACTCGCGTCCATTACAGCATTAGAATAGATGAATTTCCCTCTCTCTCTCTCTCTCTCTCTCTCTCTCTCTCTCTCTCTCTCTCTCTCTCTCTCTCTCTCTCTCTACGCTGAATCGACACAGTATCCCAGTTTCATTGTTTTTTTGGAAAGATTGGCAATAAAGACTTAGTTAGAGTAGTTAGTTAGACTAGTTAGGTTAGAGTAGATATAAGTCATCTTGTGCACTGTGGATTGGCTGAAATGAAACGAAATTCCTGCCTACCACCACCCACGCACGCACGCACACGCACACACACAAGCACACGCACAAACACACAAAAAAAAAAAACGAGGGAAAATATTGAAGGAAATATGTATTCGTACTTTGGTGTTGTGTTGTGTTGTGTTGTGTTGTGTTGTGTTGTGTGTGTGTGTGTGTGTGTGTGTGTGTGTGTGTGTGTGTGTGTGTGTGTGTGTGTGTGGCAGACATACAAACATACACACACATACACACAAGGACACAGGCAGAAACACGTACATACAAGGACAATTGAAAGAAAAGAAACAAAAAAAAAAACAGTACAAAGAGAGAGAGAGAGAGAGAGAGAGAGAGAGAGAGAGAGAGAGAGAGAGAGAGAGAGAGAGAGAGAGAGAGAGAGAGAGAGAAAACAAGCAAAAGGTCACTACTTCTCTTGACCCGCGGCATCTTCTCTTCCATCACCACCACCTCCTCCTCCTCCTCCTCCTCCTCCTCCTCCTCCTCCTCCTCCCTCCTCCTCCTCCCTCTCCTCCTCCTCCTCCCTTAAAGCCCTCAGGTCAAAGGTTATATCGCTTTTACTTCATTTCTCACACCAAAACACGATTTCAATAAACAAATTTCCAACATGGCGGAGAGGAAAGGAAAACAGAAGGAAGAAAAAAAGTGGAAGGGGAAAGATAGAAAAGGTGAGACATAACAGAGGGAAACTAAAGGGGAAAACGGAGGATTGAAGAGGAAAAGAGAGAAGCAGCGCAAGGGGATAAAGGAAAGGAAAAGGGAAAAATGAGAAAGGAAGCTTAGGGAAAGAGAGAGAAAGTGAGAGAGAAAGAGGGGAGAGATGAAGGAGGGTGCTAAGAAAAAGATGGAAAAGTGGGAAACAGAAAGGGAAAAAGGGAAAAGGGGAGCTTAGAGACGTAGGAGGGAAGGATGTAGTGTTGATAAAGAAGAGAGAAAGAGTAATAAAGAAAATGAAAAAAAAGAGGGTGTGAAGGGAACGTGGAGAGAGAAGTGAGAGGAAAGAGGATGTGGAGGAGAAAAAGGGAAATAAAGAGGAAGAAAAGAAGAAAAAAAAGGAAATTTAGAGAAAGACGAGAAAGAGAAGTGTTAAGGAAGATGAAAAAAATCAATAAAATGAAAAGGAACGAGAGAGAAGGAAGAGGAAAAAAAAAGTACAAGCAGAAAAAGGAAAGAGGAGGAAGAAGAGGGAATATGAAAAAGATCAGAAAACGATGGAGGAAAGAGGGAACAAAAAGAAGAATAAGAATAAAAGGAAGAGACAGAAATCAAAAGCCAAGAGAAGAGAATTAAGATAATAAAAACACGAAATAGAGAAAAAAAAATATAGGAAAGGTGGGAAAAAAAGAGGGAAAAATAAAAATACATAAAAAGGAAAACACAAGAAAATGAAAGGCGAAAAAGATTAAGAAAGGAGGAAATTGAAAAAAAAAAAATAGGGAAACAGTGAGGGAGAAAAGGAGAAAAGGAGGGAGGGAAAGAGAAAAAGGGGGGGCGGAGTGGAGGGAAAAGGGGGAAATCTTGTCTATTTCTGTCAGGTAATATAAATATTACAGGTGTAAAGGCGCACACTTCACACCTGGACACACACACACACACACACACACACACACACACACACAGGTAGATGATAATGATTAAGAAGAAGAAGAAGAAGAAGAAGAAGAAGAAGAAGAAGAAGAAGAAGAAGAAGAAGAAGAAGAAGAAGAAGAAAAAGAAAAAGAAAAAGAAAAAGAAAAAGAAGAAGAAGAAGATGAAGATGAAGAAGAAGAAGAAGAAGAAGAAGCAAACAAAAAAATGATAAAAAAAGAGAATAAAAGTCGGGGAGAGAGAGAGAGAGAGAGAGAGAGAGAGAGAGAGAGAGAGAGAGAGAGAGAGAGAGAGAGAGAGAGAGAGAGAGAGAGAGAGAGGAGAGAGAGAGAGAGAGAGAGAGAAAAAAAAAAACACTAACCAGCAAACAAAACCACCACCACCACCACAAGACCACCACCACCACCACCAGCAGGGGAGAGAGGGAGAGGGGGAGGGAGGGTGGCCGGGGTTCCAATAATGCTCCCAACGCCGATATTAGATATTGTTGCCCAGATTAAATTCCAAAACGGGCCATGGGAGTCCTTTAAAGCATATTACCCTAAAAATATGCACAGGTAGAATATTCCAGTCTGCTTCCCAGCTTCTGTGGGGAGGAGGAGGAGGAGGAGGAGTCTGTGCAGCATCTGTTGAGAGGAGGAGGACGAGGAGGAGGAGGAGGAGGAAGAGGTCAGGAAGAGATTAGACTAGTTCGAGGAAAGATTTGTTTGTCATGTAGTTTGTAATGGTTTGTGTATGTGTGTGTTTGAGGGAGGGAGGGAGGGAGGGAGGGAGGGAGGGAGGGAGGGAGGGAGAGTAAACACCAAGCACAATTACACAAAACACATTATGTAAACACACACACACACACACACACACAAACAAGACCAAAAGGAAAGAAAACGAAAAACACACACAGACACACACACACACACACACACACACACAAATAAATCCTTCCTTCCCCCTGCAAAACAAAAAAAAAAAAAAGAAAAAAAATACAAGAAGGTACAAACAAGCACCAAACACAACAAATACACAAATCTCAACACATTACGTATCAAAACACTTAACCTAAACACACAAAAAAACATTAAAAAACAAAAACAAAACCTCTCCCTCAAAAAAAAACAAAAAAAAAAAAAGCAAAACTAAACAAACAAATAAAACAATAACCTAACCACCAAAACACACACACAATAAACAAAGCAATAAATCAAGAGAAAATTCACCCGTAGAAACAATTCAAGGCAGGAAGTCAAAGATAAAAAAAAATAAATAAATAAATAAAAAAAAAAACATTACAGGCTGTTTTTGAATACCAAATCAGGTTTATTTAGCAAACTTTACCTGGGAGGGAAGGAAGTAAACCGGGAATTGATTTTACCTTCATTTTGAACTTGGTTTGAGAGAGAGAGAGAGAGAGAGAGAGAGAGAGAGAGGAGAGAGAGGAGAGAGAGAGAGAGAGAGAGAGAGAGAGAGAGAGAGAGAGAGAGAGAGAGAGAGATTACAACATACATTTACATACACGTAAGAATACAAGAGATAAGAAATAATGTTAGATAAGAAACAAGGCTATAGAAAGGAAATACAAATGAAGAAGGAAAAATAGAGAAAATGAAAATAAGATAAGATAAGAAAGATAAGATAAGAAATATGAAAATAACACAATATTATACAGAAAAGTTGAAAAAAGAGAAATCGTAGGAAAATATAGAAGAGGAAGAAGAAATGGCAGGAGAGAATAAAAGGGGAATGAAGAACTCGAAGGATAAAAGTAGAGAAGCAAAAGAAAAAAGGAAAATAGAGGAAAAACTCGAAAGGAAAGGAAGAAATAACGTCCAGTGAAGAAGAGAGAGAGAAAAGAGAAAGACTGAGAAGAACAAGAAAAACAAGAAGAAAAATCACGATGACCAAGATAATGAAAAAAAAAGACAAAGATAAACAACACAAATTTATCAAATACATATTTTTTCCCTCATCTTTCTTCCTTTCTTCCCTCCTTACCTCCTTCCTTTCTTGTCTCCATACCTCTTTCCCCCCCCCACCCTTTCCCTCACTGGTTCCCTCCCGTTTTCCCTCCACGGCGACGATAATGAAAATAATGACAAAAACAGATAAAACACACACATACGCACACACACACACAAGCCTTATCAAACACCACCGTTCCTTCCCTCCCTCCTTCCCTATCTCCCTCTCCCTCCCTCTCTCTCTCCCTCCCTCCCTCCCAGCTCAGCGCACCGGACAGGAAGAGAGCCTTATGCAAAATGGCCCCGGAAAAATTAACAGCCTTTTCGATGCCGAGCCGCGCATGTGTAATACCGTGTGGTGGTGGTGGTGGTGGTGGTGGTGGTGGTGGTGGTGGTGGTGGTGGTGGTGGTGGAGGAAGTAAATATTGGAAACGAGAGTACAGTGGAGAGGGAAGTGAGGGGAGTTTGGGGCCAGGAGAGAGAGAGAGAGAGAGAGAGAGAGAGAGAGAGAGAGAGAGAGAGAGAGAGAGAGAGAGAGAGAGAGAGAGAGAGAGAGAGAGAGAGAGATTGATTATAACCCACGTACTGGCAAAGATACAAGAAAATACGTAGGATAAGATAAAGTATAATATAAAAAGGAAACTAGGAGACTGAAATGCGAAAAAAGGGAAGGAGAAATAGAGAAATAAAGACAACCCATAGACACCCTAAAACACACACACTAACACACACTAAAACACACACACAAACACACTAACACACACTAAAACACACACACACACACACTAACACACCCTAAAACAGCCACAAACAAACACACACACACACACGCAACACCTTCACCTCACCTGTACTTACAATAACCCTTTCACTGAGACATGCAGGAATTCACGGCACTTAAAACAAATGTATGAAGTTTTTATAAGCATCTACAACCAAGGAGATAAAGATGGAATGGATTTCGAAGTTTCTGTCCTGTACAATGTTCAGTGGTGGCTGTGGAGGAGAAGACGTCTCAGAGTAGTTAGTGTCGTATTATCTCAGTTGCATTCCAGGTACCATTATAAAACTGTACTGACTTTAAGATTATTATTATTTTTATTTATTTATTTATTTTTTTTTTTTTTTTTTGTGGGGGGGTAATAAAGGCAATAAAAGTATCCTCTAGCTACTCACCAATTACCACTATAATTTCCGTTTGTTCCTTTGCTGGTTTATAATTCCAATAGTTTTTATATATTTATTTTATTTTACTTGCCGATTTCCGAACAGAGTCAAAAGCGGGTCGTCAAAAATTAAGGGATATGCGTCTTTAAAATTCCCTCTTGAAAAAAAAAAAAAAAAAGTTCAAGTCACAGGAAGGAGGAAATACAGAAGCAGGCAGGGAGTTCCAGAATTTACCAGGGAAAGGGATGAAGGATTGAGAACACTTGTTAACTCTTGCATTAGAGAAGTGGACAGAATAGGGATGAGAGAAAGAAAGAAGTCTAGTGATTTCATGAAGCTTAAAAGGTGCTGAAAGGGTTAAGATGTGTCAGCTACGAGTAGAAGTGAAAGAGTTAAGGTCACTATACCACGCAATCACTGGCGGACGTGTGCCGGTCCTTCATCCCCCTCGTTATCGGCTCAAGGAGGGACTGATTAACTGCCTCACAAGTAATTAAGCCACTAAAAGACAATTACTTCTGCCTAATGACTTGATTTTTCTATTCTGTGCAGGTTATTTAAGAAGGGCGAGGTAAAGACTAAGGTGGGGAGATAATTAAAGGTGTGTTGGTTTGGTTTATGGTAATGTTTGGCTTGTTGTTGAGTGGTGGTGGTGGTGGTAGTAGTGGTAGTAGTAGTAGTAGTAGTAGTATGCAATGATATTTTTCAGAAGAGGAATAATAGTAGTACTAAAAGGAAGACGAAGACGAAGGCGAAGACGACGAAGAAGAAGAAGAAGAAGAAAATGATGATGATGATGGTTTCTAAAAGTCTAAAACAATGCAACTGACAATAATATATCCTTGTATTCCACTCTCTCTCTCTCTCTCTCTCTCTCTCTCTCTCTCTCTCTCTCTCTCTCTCTCTCTCTCTCTCTCTCTCTCTCTCTCTCACCCTTGCAAGACTACCTTTCATTCTCCCTTC